>NC_057392.1:48081856-48264949 GCF_019320065.1 Cervus canadensis
TCAGAATGGGAGAAAATAATAGCAAACAAAGCAACTGACAAAGAATTAATCTCAAAAATATACAAGCAACTCCTGCAGCTCAATTCCAGGAAAATAAAAGACCCAATCAAAAAATGGGCCAAAGAACTAAACAGACATTTCTCCAAAGAAGACATACAGATGGCTAACAAACACATGAAAAGATGCTCAACATCACTCATTATCAGAGAAATGCAAATCAAAACCACAATGAGGTACCATTACTCGCCAGTCAGGATGGCTGCTATCCAAAAGTCTACAAGCAATAAATGCTGGAGAGGGTGTGGAGAAAAGGGAACCCTCTTACACTGTTGGTGGGAATGCAAACTAGTACAGCCGCTATGGAAAACAGTGTGGAGATTTCTTCAAAAACTGGAAATAGAACTGCCATATGACCCAGCAATCCCCTTGATCTCTTTATATTCCATATAATTACTCAGAAACTCAAGGTATTTAACCTGTAGGCTTCCCAGTATAATCACTTCATATTCATGGAACAATTCAGCATGGTCTCCTGGCTTCTGTTGTTGTTTAGTAGCTAAGTTGTGTCAGACATTTTTGTGACTCCACGGACTGCAGGGCAGCAGGCTCCTCCACTAATGGAATTTCCCAGGCGAGAATACTGGAGTGGGTTGTCATTCCTTCCCCAGGGGATCTTCCTAACCCAGGGATCAAACCCATGTCTCTTGCATTGGTAGGCGGATTCTTTACCACTAAGCCACCAGGGGAAGTATCCCTGGCTTCTGTACTTCCTGCAAACTGGCAGCAGAAGGCAATAGCTTGATCAGTCTCATGTTTAATCCTTTTGGCTAGACTATAGATGGTACTGTGTTCTTCTATCAAGTAACACATAATGTCTGGTTATATGTTTTTGCAATGTTAGGAGCTCCTGACACTCAAAGCCTAAATCAATTCATTCCATGAGGGTTGTAAAATGATGACAATCTATTATTCTTTTTTCATTTATTAAAATATATACACACACACAAATATCTAAGAGTTCTCTTCACTTACTATTTGGTTATCTGTTGGTATAGTTCACACATGAAGAACATGTTCTTTTATCTATCAGTTTTCAAGACAGATAAAAAATTGGTTCCCTATCATCCTCCAAAAGCAATTAGGAGTTTTTCATGTATCACTCAATGCAATCCCAATCAAAATCCCATCTGGCTTTCTTCAAAATTAACAAGCTGAGCCTAATATTCAGGAAAGGCTGCAAAAGACCCAGAAGAATCAAAACAGTCTTGAAACAGAAGAACAAAGTGGAGGACTAACACTGCAATTTTAAAACTTCCTTCAAAACTGTATGAATCAAGATTGTGATACTGGCACAAGGATAGACACAGAGCAGTGTAACAGAATTAATAGTCCAGAAATGTACCCTATGATTTATAGTCAACTGATTTTCAGCATGAGCACTAAGAAAATTTAATGAGAAAGGGATATCTTCTCAACATCTGGATGCAAAAATAAGTTAAACCAGACCTCTTTCTCACACAATATATAAAAGGTTAGTTCAAAATGGATTAAGACCTAAATGTAAGAACTAAAACCATAAAAGTCTTAAGAAAACCTAAGTACAAATCTTTGCAACTTTGTATTGTTGTTCAGTACCTAAGTCTGACTCTCTGTGACCCCATGGACTGCAGCTGTCCTTCATCCACTCCCGGAGTGTGCTCAAACTCCTGTCCATTGAGTCGGTGATGCCATCCAACCATCTCATCCTCTGTCACGCTCTTCTCCTGCTGCCCTCAATCTTTCCCAGAATCACGGTCTTTTCCAATGAGTCAGCTCTTTGCATCAGGTGGCCAAAGTATTGGAGCTTCAGCATCAGTCCTTCCAATGAATATTCAGGGTTGATCTCCTTTAGGATGGACTGGTTTGATTGTGCAGTCCAAGGAACTCTCAAGAGTCTTCTCCAGCACCACAATTCAAAAACATTAATTCTTTGGCACTCTGCCCTCTTCATGGTCCAGATCTCACATCTATACATAACTACTGAAAAACCCATAGCTTTAATTATACAGATCTTTGTCAGCAAAATGATGTCTCTCCTTTTTAATACACTGTCTAGGCTTGTCATAGCTTTCCTTCCAAGGAGCAAGCGTCTTTTATTTCATGGCTGCAGTCATCATCCACAGTGATTCTGGAGCCCAAGAAAATACAATCTGTCACTGCTTCTACTTTCTTCCCTTCTATTTGCCATGAGGCGATGGGACCCAATGCCATGATCTTAGTTTTTTGAATGCTGAGTTTTAAGCCAGCTTTTTTACTCTCCTTTCTCACCTTCATCAAGAAATGATCAAGGCAGTCTGTATAGCAGATACCTACCTTTATGAGAATAATGTAAAGAACATAATGGAATTTACAAGAATCATTACTCACTTTAAATGTGAGGTACAAATTACTAAGTATAAAATAAGTAAGTTATAAAGACATATGGTACAGTACAGGGAATACAGCCAATATTTTATAATAACTTTAAATTGAGTCTAATCTATGAAAAGACTGACAGATGTTGTACATCCAAAACCAATATTATAAATCAAATATATTTCAATTAAAAAGAAAGAAAAAAATTTGTGAAATATGTCAAACTTGTATGGCTTTTTTCCTTCTAAAACCAACTGAGGATACCTTTAAAAATTCTGCCAGGAGCTCCCAGTGGTTTTAATGACTATGAAATTCAGGGGAAGATTTCCTTTATATGTATTTTTAATTCTAGCAAATGGCAAAGATAGTTTAAATAAATTTGTTTTTCCTTTAAACAAAAATCCCCATAGTTATACTAACAGAACAAACACACTCTTGGACTTTTAAGTCCAGAAAAAGAGCCAATTTGCTTCACTCCTCAAAACCAACTGTTGAACAAAAGTTATTATATTCTTTTTTTTAAAAGTTATTATTTTCTATCTCTGCAGGATGAATCAGAAACTACAACTTCTATTGCTGCACAATTTTATAGATAATTTCCAATTGATGAACAGGTTGTATTACAAATATCAGTACTTTTTCCTTGTTTAAAAACTTGAAATCCTTACAATATAGATTATGTTAGGTTCCCCCAAACATAGACAGCCAAACACACATATACATGCATATGTGTATGCAGATAATACTATTTTGAAATTAAAACTCAGAATACCAAAATATTCTTTATCTTCTTTCCTTCCATTCCCAAATATAAGATCAAGAAATTTCTTCTTTGGTAGTAGCAAATAGGAATAGGGTGGCCAAATTGAGAAGCAGAGGCTACACTGACTTTCTTAATCTGAAAAATTCAAGTAATTTTTAAAATAAATATTTAAAAATCAGAGCACCCTTACTTATTCTTTGGGCAATCACTACTGATAGAATATGTTCAAACAAGGTTTAAGAATGCTCAGTAAACTTCGTAATAAAATGCTTCCCAGGATGTGATATATCATAAATGTTCTACATTCAAAATTTCCGTCACATGTTTGTGGAACTTTGAATTCTAATTTTTCCTTAAAAAGGCCCTTGTTTGGGGTTGAACTGTATGATCTAAAATTCATCTGCTGAAGCCCTAGGGTCCCAGTATCTTAAAATAGGGCTGTATTTCAAGACAGGGCTTTTTAAGAAATGATTCTGTTAAAATGAAGCCAGTAGGGTATAATAATCCAATATGACTGGTGTTCTTCTAAGAAGAAATGTGAACACACTGAGAGACACACCAGGGGGCGCCTGTGCACAAAGGAAACCAGATGATAAAAGGCAGCGAGAGGACCGCCATCTGCAAACTACGGAGAAAGAGGTGTAAGAGAAAAAAGTCAATTCTGCCAGCATCTTGGATTTCAGCTTCCAGAAGAGTGAGAAAATAAAACTTTGTTGTTTAAGCCATTCAGTGTATATTTTGTAACAACAGCCTTAGCAAACTAACAGAGAGCTTAAAAGGCAATCATTAATTATGCACACTACAGTTATTCTTACTGAGTTTTTATCCCAACATTCTTGCTGACAGAATTTCTAATTAAAGCAGCATTTCCTTTGTTCACTGCTCTATTTCCACAGCACAGATACTCAATAAATAATTACTGAATGAATAATGGGAGAATGCATGAATGAATGAGTCAATCAATTAATGACTGATTTTCTTTTTAAAATTATAAAAGACATATATACTGTTGTAACTTCCTGAAACAATTCCACTATTTCAATGTTATATAATCAAACAAGTGCTTCTCTTAAATTTAGAATATCCTTTCAAAACTTGTCAAGTTTCCCATTTGTAACAACTGTGAAAAAGAAAATTACATATACATATATATATATATTTAAAAACAATACATTCTTAAAGGAACATAAGAGAAACTTCATTCAAAGGTAATAAATTTTCAAATAAAGAAATTGAAAGCCTAGTCATTAACACATCATCATGTGCACGCATGCTCAGTTGCTTCAGTCATGTCCGACTCTTAGCGACCCTATGGACTGTAGCCCACCAGGCTGCTCTATCCATGAAATTCTCCAGGCAAGAATACTGGAAGATCCCCCAGGAGATCTTCTGGATCCAGGTATCTAACCCATGTCTCTCATGTTTCCTGCAATTGGCAGGCATGTTCTTCACACTAGTGCCACCTGGCAAGCCCAATACATCACCATATACAGTTCTAAATGGATATGAAGGAAAACAAGCAACTATTTCTACATGTAGACTTCTTATGGGCCTAGTGCTACCAGCAAACTGCTACTAGAAACTATTTACCAATACATGAAATAATTATTTAATTTAAATATTCACTTTAAGGAAGGAATTTAACACAGTATCCTGAAACACTGAAGAATTAACTGAAGTCCTGGAGTTACTGAATACCTTTCCTCCTTCAGAGAAACCATGCAGCCAACCAACAAAAAAAAGCAGGGGGGGGCTGGTTTCCAGGGAATTACCTATCAGTCCAATGGTTAGGGCTTCATGCTCTCACTGCTGAGGGCCTAGGTTCGGGGAACTAAGGTCCCACAAGCTGCATGGTGCAGTCAAACAAAACAGAACAGAATAGTACGCTAAAGATGTCCGTTCAGTGTTAAAGTCTTGCAACAAAGCCAAGAGAAAAGTATATTCAATGTTAGGAAAAAAAATCAGAGGAAACTTGTGCTTTAACATAAGGCATTTAATATTACTGTTAAACATTATTCTTAACCAATTAAAAGGAACAGTTTGCTATTGGTCATTCATTAGAGTATTCCTCAATTTGTGTCTATTTTGAAAATGTCTTCTTAAGTATGAATATTTTAAGCCACCTATTAATGCTTAGTAAACTGGATTGAAGGCTAAAGGAACATGCTCCTTATACTTCAGCATGTACAGAACTAATCCAAAAATAGGTTTTCACAAGTTTACTTTTGCTTCTGAAGATTGTAGCAAAGAAGTAAAAGAAGTGAAAAGAGCTCCAACTGGACCTTACTACTTTATTTCAACTAAACAGACATACCACTTGATTAGCAACATCTATTAGCAGATGTTGCAATTAATCAGATTTCAGTTTAAAAAATTGTACTTATCATTAACTCAGACTCTGTAAGTTGCTTCACCTATTATTACAATGTTTCCTTTGCTTTTCTCTAATATAGAGGCTATAAAAGCTAAATACTAAGTTTCTTACTTTCCCTTACTACTAAGTAAATAGAAGCAGATGCAGTGTTGCTTTATATACCACACCCTTTCCTCCTTCCCACTTCTTTCTGTTTTTAGGGCTACAGCTCCAACAGTTACCTTTCAATGAGGCAAAGGCCAAGAGAAAGGCAGAGATGTCAGCAGCTGTAGCAGCTATATACTTGCAAATTGATTATAACTAGGGGGGGAAAAAAGGCCCACTTGTTTCAAAGCCGTTGTCAGCCTAGTATTTAATTATTTGCAAATACCATCTTTAAGCATGACTCAAACTAAGCAAAGTAAATGGGCCATTACTGGTCAAATCTATGCTGTAAGACTTTTTCCCTCCAGGGAAGGGAGGTGGGTAGGAGGGGGTGAAAAGGGGAAGGTAATTATAGAACAGTAAGACAGTGCTTCTCAACCTTTCCTACTAAATATCTTCCAATAGCAATAAATAAATAAATCATCACTTCAAGAATATGAAGACATATACAGCAAGGAGTCATAGCCATACATGTAATACTCCCTAAAAGCCTTACCTTTTATCTTATATGAATTCCACAAATAAAATTAGCTTATACCAATTATCTAAAGAAATTATACATTAACCTATTCAAATGATGTATCACAAGTTTCGATATGAAAATATATTAGTCTCATTTAAAAATACATTCAAGAAAACTGATTACATATATACACACACACACAAATATATATACTGTTCTATATCCATTAACATCATGTTTATCTTGGAGCTACCTGTATCCTAGGCCAAGAACCAAAGTTGTAAGAGAACTGCACCTCTTCTAATAAAACAGAACCACCAAAGTTTAGCGTCTTGGAGGATCTTTCTGTGAGGAAAAGACAGTCACAAAAACATTCCTGACTCTTTACTGGTTGTGCTGAGTTCTCTCTGGGATTCTCTCACTTTATTAACTACTGCCACCAAATAAAATTTAAAGTTTTATTACAAAAAGCTTTATGATGGCTTCCCTTAGGGACAGCTGGTAAAAGCAAGAACTCAGAAGAGCTTCTACTCTTTTAAATATATTAGGTAAGAATAAAAAAAAAAATTTCCTTTACAAAATACAAGTTTCTGATCTTACTAACACAACTAATTTTCTCTCAGGGAATCTTAGGCTCTAGACTTATTGCACCAATTATTTTGAAATAGCAAAGTTGATCTAGAGTGGGCACACACTGGCACAATAAATTTTCTCAGTCTGTTAACATCGAGCCCTAAGGGAACGCACCCTAGACAACTCTGTAACCTGGATAAGAATCTGGGTACTCTGCATTTGCTCTACATTCCCCAGGGGCTTTACTCGTGAGTTCTAATACTAGAGATGAAAGATAATCAAGGCTTTTTCTGGAGACTGACACTAGAAAGCAACTTGCCTTTGATGCTACTACTCTCCCTACCTACACACATGGATGCTTTAATAGTCGACTCCTTCCTCACAATGACCTATTAATGTAACTGTCTTGGATGGTTGTCTCAAAAAGAATTGTACGATAAGAGTACACTCTAGTCACACAGAAATCTGACTGTTAAAAAAAAAGATACTTCATTCCCAACAAACAAGGTGGTGCTTTTATTACTTTTCAAAAGTTCACAGCCACAAATGAAAATATTAAGTTTATTTTTAAAATGTAATTTTGAATTTACATGCGTGTATTACTTTCTATTTACCTATAAAGTAAGTAAGCAAACAAGAATTGATGTTTTTAAAAGCACTAGCAATACAGAAAATAAAGCTCATGCACAGTACTGATATTATGCTTATGCACTGGAAAGTAAGATTTGTTTACTCTTATCGTTGCAAGCTACTTTTAATATATACTAACCAAAAGTTGTGGGTTAATTTCACCTTTTGTTAGTATTTTCTCCTGTTCTCCCCAAAAGTGTTCTGCTTTACTGCATATTAAACATTTAAACCTAAATTTAGTTGAATTTAAATATAAAACTTTAAATGATGAATTCTGAATATTTAAAAACATACTAATGACAAATGTAACTTGGACACCTGCAGTCTTAGGAGATTTATTTCTGTATACGGGTACTCTTCTGCTTTATGAAAGTTCACTTTAGGCCACTTCGCTTTTATAAAGACCTACACTATTACTTGTGCTCCTTACTTGAAGAAATTTCAAGAGGATTGTGGATTATATGAAAAAAGGCAAAAAGCGAAAACAGCATTCATCATTTGCTTTGCAGTGAGCTGTTACAGAGGAGGGCTTCTCTGGTGTTACACGCTATGCGCACCGCAAGTAGTGAGAGTAGCACCACCAAGCCCCTTTCCTGGGAGCTACACTCAGCATCTCAGTCAAGCTGCCAGAGCTTTGAGCTGTGTCTGTGAGTATCTGTACCTCACCTCAATTTTATTTCCTATCTCCATTTAGTAAGATATGTCCTAAGATAATTGCCTCTTTTGGCTCTTGGAAGGGTTTCACAGGAATGCTCTACTTTTGGATAGTAGGGGAAACCTGTATAGTCTTTTATCAACACTATTTGCTGCATAATTCAAATAAATTGGGGGAAAGTCTTTAAAAATTCTATCCACAAAAGTTTAAGCAAAGAAAAACCATTCTTTTTACTACACAAAATAAATTATCTAATGATTTCCTAAGTAGACAAGTTTAATGACATAAATGACCTTTCAACTATTTTAACTATCTTGAATTACAGAGCATGACCACTGCATGACATTTTCAATAAAACATTTTCTCAGTTTTCCCACTAGAGGGCAAACAAGAACCTCAAGTGGCATTTTGTGAACGACAGGATCTACAGTGGTTTAAGGGAGTGATGGGGGTGGTGGTGATAAGAGTTGAAGTCCAGACATGGGGCTTCCCTGGTGGCTCAGACTTCAGGAAATCTGCCTGCAAGGCAGAAGACCAGATTCAATCCCTGGGTGTGGAAGATCCCCTGGAGAAGGAAGAGACAACCCACTCCAGTATTCTTGCATGGAGAATTTCAAGGACAGAGGAGCCTGGAGGGCTATAGTTCATGAGGTCTGCAAAGAGTCAGACACAATTGAAAAACTAACACTTTCACTTTTTCATGCCACTTTTCTAAAACTGATACTATGATAAAAACAGCATTATTAAAAGATACTAATTCATAAGCTATTTAATTTGCCTAAATACAAAATAAGGAAAAATTTTAATGTGGTTAACTAAAAAATTCAAAACCCTTCTCCTAAGATATTCTGTTGCACATGTTACATGAAAAAAAAGTAGGCTTAAGACTGAGGGAAAAACAAAAATGTAACTTGAGCTATTTAAATCATGAATATGAATTTTACAAAAGTACAAATTTAATGACCAATAAAAATCTTAAACTTTTAAAAAATCTGTTTCCATAAGCAGCATATTTTTCCTACACAACCTTTCCATGTTTGAGAAAATGTTTCAGAAAAGTTCTGAAATATCATTAGAAAAATAAGATTTTTGTGACACTGCAAAGAGTTTAAAATGGGAAGAAATAAAAGCCTTATATGGCCAGAAAAGCAATATATTCTCAAATAAATGGATAAAAAATGGTTTCAGTATAATTTTTTTAGTCAATTAGCAATTTGGAGACCTCTTCACATCATCAGTTGGGAAGTTTCAATCTTATCAAAACTAAGGTTTCATTCAAAAACACACTTCAAAAATAATACTATATTAATTAGAAAATTCTTCCTGCTTTTAACTTTGTTTTAAATCATACACTATTATAGAAATCAGGCAAAAAGACATGACTTCCTTAATACTTTATAAAAAGAAACCACTTATTTTTAAGACAAACTCTACATATATTTCTTTTCTATAGATCATATCACTAACATAATCACTGTCTGACTTGTAAGGTATGGGTAGGGTCATGTTTCTTTTGCTGCTTGTTTTGTTTAAAAGCTTTTTTCCCCCCTCTACAAAATTTAATATTAACATTTGATTTAGGACTCAAATTACAAAGCCTAAGACATTAAACACAAAACCTGCCACCAATAACTTCTTTCATCAAAAAGATTTTAGAAGGTATTTCAAGTCCTGCATATCAATGTTGTTTTACAGCATATTTGCCATAGTAGCAAAACATACAAATCAATAATTAATTTTCATTAATGGATAATGATAGTTTACATACAGCTTTAAAAAAATAATTCTTCTATAACACTTTCACAGTATACAAACCAATTCTTTACTTGTGTTAGCAACACAAAGTTCAGTTCAGTCGCTCAGTCGTGTCCGACTCTTTGCGACCCCATGAACCGCAGCACGCCAGGCCTCCCTGTCCATTAGCAACTCCTGGAGTTTACCCAAACTCATGTCCACTGAGTCGGTGATGCCATCCAACCACCTCATCCTCTGTAGTCCCCTTCTCCTCCTGCCCTCAATCTTTCCCAGGACCAGGGTATTTTCAAATGAGTCAGCTCTTTGCATCAGGTGGCCAAAGTATTGAGAGTTTCAGCTTCAGCATCAGTCCTTCCAATGAACACCAGGACTGATCTACTCAGGATGGACTGGTTGGATCTCCTTGCAGTCCAAGGGACTCTCAAGAGTCTTCTCCAACACCACAGTTCAAAAGCATCAATTCTTCAGTGCTCAGTTTTCTTTACAGTCCAACTCTCACATCCACACATGACTACTGGAAAAACCATAGCCTTGACTAGATGGATCTTTGTTGACAAAGTAATGTCTCTGCTTTTTAATATGCTGCCTAGGTTGGTCATAACTTTCCTTCCAAGGAGTAAGTGTCTTAATTTCAAGGCTGCAATCACCATCTGCAGTGATTTTGGAGCCCAAAAGAATAAAGTCAGCCACTGTTTCCACTGTTTCCCCATCTATTTGCCATGAAGTGATGGGACCGGATGCCATGATCTTAGTTTTCTGAATGTTGAGCTTTAAAGCAACTTTTTCACTCTCCTCTTTCACTTTCATCAAGAGGCTCTTTAGTTCTTTACTTTCTGCCATAAGGGTGGTGCCATCTGCATATCTGAGGTTATTGGTATTTCTCCCACCAATCTTGATTCCAGCTTGTGTTTCATCCAGCCCAGCATTTCTCATGATATAGTCTGCATATAAATTAAATAAGCAGGGTGACAATATATAGCCTTGACGCCTTTTCCTATTTGGAACCAGTCTGTTGTTCCATGTCCAGTTCTAACTGCTGCTTCCTGACCTGCATACAGATGTCTCAAGAAGCAGGTCAGGTGGTCTGGTATTCCCATCTCCTGAAGAATTTTCCTCAGTTTATTGGGAACCACACAGTCAAAGGCTTTGGCATAGTCAATAAAGCAGAAATAGATGTTTCTCTGGAACTCTCTTGCTTTTTCGATGATCCAGCGGATGTTGGCAATTTGATCTCTGGTTCCTCTGCCTTTTCTAAAACTAGCTTGAACATCTGGAAGTTCACGGTTCATGTACTGTTGAAGCCTGGCTTGGATAATTTTGAGCATTACTTTACTAGTGTGTGAGATGAGTGCAATTGTGCAGTAGTTTGAACATTCTTTGGCATTGCCTTTCTTTGGGATTGGAATGAAAACTGACCTTTTCCAGTCCTGTGGCCACTGCTGAGTTTTCCAAATTTGCTGGCATATTGAGTGTAGCACTTTCACAGCATCATCTTTTAGGATTTGAAATAGCTCAACTGGAATTCCATCACCTCCACTAGCTTTGTTTGTAGTGATGCTTCCTAAGGCCCACTGGACTTCACAAAGTAGAGGAAATTATATTCCATGAATTAGAGTCAACCAAACCATCTAACCTGAATTCTTAGTTGAAATACTACTGTATTTCAAAACTAAGTGTTTTTAGAAATATTATTCAAACCCACCTTACATGCAAACATTAAAGATACTGTGCTGCTGGTGCATGCTACTTTACAATGGCATAACATCGGAGAAAAGCAATTAAAGTTTTTGATGCTAGAAGACATTTTTTTCAGACCCTGAGCACTTCACTCAGTCTTGGATCAACTGAAATCCCAGAAGAATATGATAAATGTTGCTTGCTGATTGTCTTGAACATTTAATATAGAAGCAAAGCATTCTTTCTTTAAAAAAAAAATTATATTAGAATGTTGCATTCTCCAGCAGAGATCAGGTCAGCATATTAAGAATGCAGGAATTAAGATGCTGTTTCTTTTCCCTATGTAATAAACCTGTTTCAAATTCCCAGAATGAAATGACTCATTCAGCACCACTTTGTAAGGGTCTTCTAATGTCTTTAAAACCAGGACCAGATTCATCACAGAAACTCCACCTGCTGCAATGTAAGGACTGCTACCTCCTCCTTAAGAAAATAATACAACAGGTGCAGAGCCACTATGCTTAAATATACACTGACTGCCTTGGGGGCAGGGGCAACATGTTGCAGCAACGGACTCATTACACAGTCCATAGGTAATGATGATTTCTTACATGGACATGATGATTTCTTACAACAACACTAAACATCCTATGCTAAATTAAAATAGAGTAAAATGGTAAAAAGAGTGCCTTTTTCACTTCTATTTTGTGATTTGATTCTTCTCTACATCATTCAAGAAATAAAAAAAACTCAATTATCTGGCAAAATTAAAGAGAATAATAAAAGAATTAAGCTCTGGCAGTGTAAAAGCTCAGAGAGATGTAAATATTTTTAATACATTAAAATAACTTAAAAATTTTGAGAAATGTTACTGAATTTATTTTGATGTATATCCATACTATGCAGAAAGTTTTAAAAAGGCAAAATGTCAAGCAATTTATTTCACTGATGTATCACTGATTTACCTGCTCTTTCAAAGATTATTTTCTGTGCTTTGGCTATTAAATCAACCCATTAGCAGAAAAGTGTAATTACTTAATTACATCCAAACCAACAAATAAAACACTGAAAATGTCATTCTCAGAGTATTTCATATTTAAAATCTTGTATGTTACTTTTTATGCCATAGCTTTGCTATAATTAAAAAGGTCAATATTTAAACTTAGAAGCTATATTAACCAGTGATAGCAAAATGCTAGATAGCAATGAAAGAATACTTATTTCTTCACCTACACAATTATTTTTTCTTTCTTCTACAATATTTGGGGCTTTGTAATCACTATATGTGTATTGCAGTTAGGAAATGACCAAGATAATTGCTAATAAGGATTGTTGAATTTTACAAAACTAAAGTTAACAATTCATATACTTGTACTCAAACACCTGTATCTCTAACTTAATAAAAGCTTTTTGTGGACAGGTATACTTTGCTATATCGCAAGGACAGTGAGCTAAAAAAACAGGAACTCCTTTATCAATAATCACTACTATATGGGGGGGACACATGCATACCTGATTCATGTTGATGTATGGTAAAAAACCATCACAATATTGTAAATTAATTATCCTCCAATTAAAATAAGCTAAGAAACAACAACAAGAACAACAACAAACACTACTATAATCCCACATCTGTCCAAGGATACTTTTAATTCTAATTTCCTGAACTATTCCCTATTCTGCCTCATTTCTAAAATTTTTATCAGGGTAAGAGAAAGAAGGAGCTAAAACTAGGTTACACTTCTAAAACAGGATAGAAAATGACTGGCTCTCTAGTAATTACCTGGTGGATAATTATACAACTCACATGAACTTTGTGAAACTTAAATGAAAGGTCAAGTGTCAAATGTAATGAAGAAAAGAAAAAGTGTGCTCCCTAGAAGACTATATATTTAAAAACAAATTTACTAAATCAGAACTACAGTTCAGTTCAGTTCAGTCGCTTAGTTGTGTCCGACTCTTTGCGAACCCATGGACTGCAGCATGCCAGGCTTCCCTGTCCATCACCAACTCCCAGAGTTTACCCAAACTCAGGTCCATTGAGTCAGTGATATCATCCAACCATCTCATCCCCTGTCGTCCCCTTCTCCTCCTGCCTTCAATCCCTCCCAGCATCAGGGTCTTTTCAAATGAGTCAGCTCTTCGCATCAGGTGGCCAAAGTACTGGAGTTTCAGCTTCAGCCATCAGTCCTTCCAATGAACACCCAGGACTGATCTCCTTTAGGATGGACCTGTTGGATCTCTTTGCTGTCCAAGAGACTCTCAAGAGTCTTCTTCAACACTACAGATCAAAAGCATCAATTCTTCAGTGCTCAGTTTTCTTTACAGTCCAACTCTCACATCCACACATGACTACTGGAAAAACCATAGCCTTGACTAGATGGACATTGTTGACAAAGTACTGTCTCTGCTTCTTAATATGCTGTCTAGGTTGGTCTTAGCTTTTCTTCCAAGGAGCAAACATCTTCTAATCTCATAACTGCAGTCACCATCTGCAGTGACTTGGGAGCCCAAAAAAACAGTCTCTCACTGTTTCCATTGTTCCCCACCTACCCGCCATGAAGTGATGGAACCGAATGCCATGATCTTAGTTTTCTGAATGTTGAGCTTTAAGCCAACTTTTTCACTCGCTCCTTTCACTTTCATCAAGAGGATCTTTCATTCTTCTTCGCTTTCTGTCGTAAGGGTGGTGTCATCTGTGTATCTGAGGTTACTGATATTTCTCCCAGCAATCTTGCTTCTAGCTTGTGCTTCATCCAGGTGGGCATTTCGCATGATGTATTATGTATAGACATCAAATAAGCAGGGTGACAATATACAGCCTTGACATACTCCTTTCCCTTTTTGGAACCAGTCTGTTGTTCCATGTCCAGTTCTAACTGTTGCTTCTTGACCTGTATACAGATTTCTCAGGTGGCAAGTAAAGTGGTCTGGTATTCCCATCTCCTGAAGAATTTTCCTCAGTTTATTGGGAACCACACAGTCAAAGGCTTTGGCATAGTCAATAAAGCAGAAATAGATGTTTCTCTGGAACTCCTGCTTTTTCGATGATCCAATGGATGTTGGCAATTTGATCTCTGGTTCCTCTGCCTTTTCTAAAACTAGCTTGAACATCTGGAAGTTCACGGTTCATGTACTGTTGAAGCCTGGCTTGGATAATTTTGAGCATTACTTTACTAGTGTGTGAGATGAGTGCAATTGTGCAGTAGTTTGAACATTCTTTGGCATTGCCTTTCTTTGGGATTGGAATGAAAACTGACATTTTCTAGTCCTGTAGCCACTGCTGAGTTTTCCAAATTTGCTGACATGATGAGTGCAGCACTTTCACAGCATCATCTTTTAGGATTTGAAATAGCTCAACTGGAATTCCATCACCTCCACTAGCTTTGTTTGTAGTGATGCTTCCTAAGGCCCACTGGACTTCACATTCCAGCATGTCTGGCTCTAGGCCAATGATCACACTATTGTGGTTATCTGGGTCACAAAGATCTTTTGGTATAGTTTTTCTGTGTATTCTTGCCTATCAAACTGTAATTCTCAAGATATTTCACTGCAGTGCCTCAAGGGTCCCACTGATGTTCTTTTAAAACTTTGATATTCATACGTTTGAATTAAAAATCCAAAGCACAAATGTATAGCAAGTTTTAATACCGGCATTCGTCTATAAGAACTTATTTACTTACACTATCAGCTAAAATTGGCAGGTCTCCAAAAACAACATCTCCAGTTTTTGAGCACATGTGGGATTTGTCTCATTGATCATGTACCTGCATTCTGCACTGCAATTTCACGATAATTCAGCACTGGAAATTAAGTGCACATCTGTTCACCTAAATTATTTAAGTAAGTACATTATTTTGGCATGTGTCTCACTAAATAAAATGCTGTGCAAAGTTCAAATATATCTAATCAGCCTATGCCCTTAATAAGGCTTAGCTCAGAGCTAACTGTACAATAAATGTAAACATGTAATATATTCAACTATAATAAAATTGTTATGATTGTTTTAATTAATATTAGGAATTCTTAGTGGGTTTGCCTTATTTTTAAAGAAAATAAATGGGTTCAAGCAATATATTTTTGATTAAAATTTGTGAGAAACATGAATTTGGGTCTTTACACCCAAAACCTAATTTTGACTGTTTTGAAACTGAGTAAATCTGATAGGTAAGCATTGAAGTATCTTGGGATTTTTGTTTGCTTTTAACGACACTTCATAAATCAGTCTGGAGAAGGAAATGGCAACCCACTCCAGTATTCTCGCCTGGAGAATTCCATGGACGGAGGAGCCTGGTAGGCTACAGTCCATGGGGTCGCAAAGAGTCAGACATGACTGAGCAACTTCACTTTCTTTCTTTCATAAATCAGTATCAGAAGTACATTCTATAAATAATGACTTTCAAACTGCTTAAGCTGCATGATGTTAGTAATAATAATAGTGTCATCATTGTTAGTAATAGTATTTAACAATTATCAACTACATGTCAGGCATTGTGTGCAAAGTGCTTTATACGTCTAATAAAAATTACCAAAAATGGGAAAAAGGGGAAAATTAGACAGTAGATCCCTACAATGTTATATGGGTACAAAGGTCACTTAAGAATATCTAGGGCAATGGTTCTCAACCAGGGACAATTTGACCCCCAGGGAACATCTGACAATGTCTGGAACATTCTTGTTCCTACACTGGAAAAGGGAGCGTCTCAGACATCTAGTGAGTAGGAGTCAAGTATGTTACTAAAAGTCATACAATGCCCAACCCCACCACAAAGAATTATCAAACCCTAAATGTCAACAGTGCCGAGGTTTTAAAAAATCCTGATTTCAGGGAATGTGCTTCATTTCACTATTTGCCACTGATTTAAAAAATATGCAGATTTAGCTAAGTTATACATTTAACTTACAAATTTTTATCCGGTACAGAAGTAAATAATTTCTGCCCAGTTGAAAAGGTAACTACAAAGATTAAGTTCATGGTCTTATTGGATATTAACCTGTTCCTATCTAACTCAGCAATCCTATGTTAACACTGCCTATAAATACCTAGGTTCACAAATGCACTCTAGCCTAATTTAGCATCTTACTGGTTCTTTCACTTAATAAGTGGATGGAATACAACCTGTGATACATGTTCATCTTTTATTTGCTTAGTAATAACTTTCCTTTACTGAAAATCATACAACACAAGTATTTAGCTTATTTAATCCAAAAATTTCATGAGGTAAAAATTATGTCTGACTCACCTTAGTTCTTCCCCTATCTTTGGGTTTCCCAGGTGGCACCAGTGGTAAAGAATGCACCTGCCAATGCAGGAGATGCAAGAGACATGGGTTCGATTTTTGGATTGGGAAGATTCCCTAGAGAAAGAAATGGCAACCCACTCCAGTATTCTTTCCTAGGGAATCCCATGGACAGAGGAGCCTGGCGAGCTACAGTCAACAGGGTTGCAAAAAGTCAGACACGACTGAAGCAACTTAGCACACACACAGGCACGTGTGAGATTTTGTGTGTGCCCTTGAAGAGCAGGGGCTTCCCCGATGGCTCAGCGGCAAGGGATCTGTTAGTTTACAGTCTGTTTTCTATAGCCCTCCTGCTCTTCCATACACAAGTCCCAAAGCCAGACATTCTGGGTACTTATCTTCCCAGTGCAGGTTCCGCAGGTTTCAGATAAATGGTATTTGAAATGGAAATAATATCACAATGAAAAGTTTTGTTATGCCTTTTTAAAATTTAATATAAAAATAATTTCAGCTTGGTACTTGCCTGGTGGTCCAGTGATTGAAACTCTGCCTTCCAATGCAGGAGACACAAGTTTGATCACTGATCAGGGAACTAAGATCCAACAAGTTGCAGAGCAACTAAACCCATGGGCCACAACTACTGAGCTTGTGCACTCTAGAGCCTGCACACCACATCTAGGGACCCTGCATGCCACATCTAGAGAGCCCTCATGCTGCAAATACTGAAGCCTGTACACTGCAACTACAGAGCCCATGTGCCACAACTGGAGTCTGTGCACTGCCAACAGAAGATCCCACATGTCACAACCAGGACCCAACACAACAAACATTTAATTTACAAAAACCCAACAATTAACAAAATGGCAATAAATACATACCTATCAATAATTACCTTATATGTAAACAGGCTAAATGACCCAATCATTAGAATGGCTGAAAGGATATAAAATCAAGACACTTACATATGCTTCCTACAAGAGATTCACTTCAGATCTAAAGACACATACAGATGGAAAGTGAAGAGATGGAAAAAGAAATTCCATGCAATGGAAATGAAAAGAAAGCTGGGACAGCAACACTTATACTAGACAAAATGGACTTTAGAACTAAGATTGAAACAAGCAACAAAGAAGAGCAATAGGTAATGATAATCTTCCAACAAGATGACAATTGTAATATACATGCACATAACAAAGGAGCACCGAAATACATAAATGACATATTAACAAACATAAAGAAAGAAACTAACAGTAACAGAATAGTAGTAGTAATCTTTACCACCACAGTTACATCAATGGACCAGTCAGGCAGACAGAAAATCAATAAGGAAACCCTAGCATTAAACACATTAAATCAGGTGGATTTAACAGATATATAAAGAACATTCCACCCCAAAGCAACAGAACACACAACCTTTTGAAGTGCACATGGAACATTCTTCAAGATAGATGACACACGAGGGCACAAAATGAGTCTCAGCAAACCTAAGAAGACTGAAATAATAACAAGCATCTTTTCCAGTCACAATGCTGAGACTAGAAATCAACTATAAGGAAAAGAACTGGAAAAACCACACATACATGGAGACTAAACAATATGCTACTAAACAACCAATTGGTCACTGAAGAAATCAAAGAGGAAATAAAAATGTCTGGACACAAATGAAAACAGGAAACAAAACAATCCAACACAAATCAAAAGAAAAACACAATGATCCAAAATCTATGGGACACAACAAAAGCATTTCTAACAGCAAAGTTTATAGTGATACAAGCCTATCTCAGTAAATAAAACCTCAAACAACCTAATCTTACAGATAAAGGTACCAAAAAGTTAGAAGAAGGAAACAAATAGTAAAGATCACAGTAGAAATAAATGAAGTATAGACAAAAAGAAAACAGAGAACATAATGAAACCAAAAGCTGGCTCTTTGAAAAGATAAAATAGATAAACTTTGGCCAGATTCATCAAGGAAAAGAGAATCCAAATAAATAAAATGAGAAAAGTTATAATCAACATCACAAAAATATAAGCAATAAGAGACTACTATATTGGCATATTTTATATGCCAACAAAATCAAAAACCTAGAAGAAATGATAAATTCATAGAAATGAACAATCTCCAAGACTGAATGAAGAAGAAAGAGAATATGAACAAAATAAAAGAATAATTACCAGTAATTAAACTAAATCAGTAATTTAAAAAAAACCAACAAACACAAGTGCAGGATCAGACAGCTTCACATATGAATTCCACCAAATTTAAAAGGAGAATTAATGCCTATTCCTCTCAAAATATTCTAAAAAAAATGAAGAGCAAGAAATGCTTTTGAACTCATTCTACACAGTAAGCACTACCCTAATGACTAAACCAGTCAAAGACACAACAAAAAAAAGAGAAAATTACATGCCAATATCACTTATGAACATACGTGTAAAATCCTCAACAAAATATCAACAAATTGAATTCAATGTTACATTAGAAGGAACTTACATGATCAAGTGGGATTTATCCCAGAAACACAAGTATAGTTCAATATCCACCAGTCAGTCAACATGATACATAATATTAACAAACTGAAGAATAAAATTCATATGATCATCTCAACAGATATAGGGAATGCTTTTGACAAAATTCAACATCCATTTCTAACAAAAACTCTCAACAAAGTGAGTATGGAGGTAACATATCTCAACATGATTAAGGCCATATATATATGACAAGCCCACATTTAATATCATAATCAATGAAAAGCTTTTCCTCTAAGATCAGAAATAAGACAAAATGTCCACTTTTGCCACTTTCATCCTAGCCATAGCAATCAGACATGGAAATCATATAAAAGGAATCCTAAATGTAAAGGAAGAAGTAAAACTCTCACTTCACTGTTTGCAGGTGACATGATATATATCACCAAAAAACTATGAGAGCTCATCAAAGAATTTGGTAAAGCTTAAGGATACAAAATTAACATACAGACATCTGTTGTATTTCTATATACTAACAATAAACTACCAGAAACAGAAGTTAAGAAAACAATCCCACTCACAATCACATCAAAAAGAATAAAATACCTAGTAATAAATCTAACTAAGGAGGCAAAAGATCTGTACTTGGAAAACTAACACTGATTAAGGAAATTGAAGATGACAAAAAGAGATGGAAAGATGTATCATGCTCATGGCCTGGAAGAATTAATATTGCTAAAACGACCATACTACCCAAGGCAATCTACAGATTCAATACAATCCCTATCAAAATACCAATGGCATTTTTCAAGGAGCTAGAACAAATAATTCAAAAATTTTAACAAAAATATATATTTAAAAAAAACAACAAAAAACCCAAACAGTCAAAGCAATCTTAAGAACAAAGGACAAACCTGGAGATAAATTACATTCCCTGATTTGAAACTACATAACAAAGCTACATTAATCAAAACAGTATGATGTAGGCACCAAAACAGACACAATGATCAATGAAACAGAATAAAGAGCTCAGAAATGATCCCACACTTACATGGTCAATCTATGACAAGGAAGACAAGAATATACAGTAGGAAAAGACACCCTTTTCAATAAATGAAAACTCAATAGCTACATACAAAAGAATCAAACTGGTCTACATTCTCACACCATATACAAAAATAAACTCAAAATGGATAGAAGACTTACATGTAAGACCTGAAAGCATGAAACCCCTAGAAGAAACCATAGGCAACACACACTCTGATCTCAGTCTTAGCAATATTTTTTGAATATGTCTCCTCAAGCAAGGGAAACAAAAGCAAAATAAACAAACTGGACTACATCAAACTAAAAGGCTTTTGCACTACAAAGGAAACTAACAAGAAAACAAAAAGGCCATCTACTGAATGGGAGAAGATATTTGCAAATGATATATTCAATAAGGGGTTACGATCCAAAATATAACAAAAAAACTCATACACCTCAACTTCAAGAAAACAAACAACCAGATTAAAAATGAGTAGGGAAGACACACAGATGGCCAACAGATACATGAAAAGATGCCCTACATCAGAGAAATATAATTCATAACCACAGTAAGTTATCACCTCACACATATCAAAACAGCAATTATTAAAAAGACAAAAAAAAAGTGTTGATGAGAATGTGAAGAAAAGAGAACCCTAGTACACTGTTGGTGGGAATGTAAATTGGTACAGCCACCATAGATTCCACTTCTGGTTATTTTCCCAAAGATAACAAAAACACTAATTCGAAAAGATACACACACTGCAATGTTTGTCAGAGAATTATTTACAATAGCCAAGATACGTAAGCTACTTAAGTGCCCACTGATAGATGAATGGATAAAGAGATGTGTGTGTGTTTGTTGGAATATTACTCAGCCATAAGAAAAGAATGAAATCTTGCCATTTGCATTAAGACGGATAGAGCTAGAAGGGCATATGTTAGGTAATATAAGTCAGAGAAAGAAAGATAAATACCATACAATATCACCTATATGTGGAAACCAAAAATCAAATGAACAAACATAACAGAAACAGACACATAGATACAGAAAATGAACAAGTGGTTGCCAGATGGGAGGATTAAAACACACCAACTTGCAGTTATAAAATGAATGAGACATGGGGATAAAATATATTCAGAGAGGAACAGAGTCAATGATAATGTACCATCTCTGGTGATTGATAACTAGACTTAAGTGGTGATCATTCTGTAACATACAGAATATCAAATCACTATGTTATAATATGCACCAAGAACTAACATAGTGTTGTAGATCAATTACACTTCAAAACAAACTCATTCATACAAAAAGATCAGATTTGTGGTTACCAGAGCTGGGTGGGGCAGGGTGGGGAGGTGGGTGTGGAGGAAAGGGGGAATTAGTTGAAGGTAGTCAAAAGGAACATACTTCCAATTAAAGGATAAATAAGTACTAGGGATGTAATGTACAAAATGACTAATATAATTAACAGTGCTGTGATACATGAAAATTGTTCAGAGAGTAGGAGTAAATCCTAAGAGTTCTCATCTCACAGAAAACATTTTTTTCTTTTATTTTCTATCTATACAAGATGATGGATATTCACTAACCTTACTGTGATAATTTCTTGATATATGGAAGTCAAATCTTCATGGTGGAACCTTTTTAAAAAATTTATTTATTTATGTTTGCACCAGGTCTTCACTGCTCCATGTAGGTTTTCTCTAGTTGGAGCAAGCGGGGATTACTCTCCAGTTGCAGTGCATGGGCTTCTCATTGCAGTGGCTTCTCTTGTTGTGGAGCACAGGCTCTAGAGTGCATGGGCTCAGTAGTTGTGGTGCACAGGCTTAACTGTCCTACAACATGTGGAATCTTCCCAAACCAAGGATCAAACCAGTGTGCCCCACACTGGCAGGTGGATTCTTAATCAATGCTCCCCCAGGGAAGTCCCTATGCTATGCTGTGCTCAGCCACTCAGTCGTGTCCAACTCCTTTTGACCCAATGGACTGTAGCCTACCAGGCTCCTTTATCCATAGGGATTCTCCAGGCAAGAATACTGGAGTGGGTTGTGCTGCCCTCCTCCAGGGGATCTTCCCAGCCCAGGTCTCCCGCACTACAGGCGGATTCTTGACCATCTAAGCTACCAGGAAAGCCAAGAATACTGGAGTGTGTAGCCTATTCCTTCTCCAAGGGATCAAACTGGCGTCTCCTGTGTTGCAGGCAGATTCTTTACCAGCTGAGCTACCAGGGAAGCCCCACTATGCAATACACCTTAACTTATATAGTGCTGCATGTCTATTATATCTCAATAAAACTGGAAAGAAACTGATTATATTTTGCTGTAATTAAGAATACTCAAATAAGATGTTGAATAATTAAAACTAATATTAAATCTATATTCATTCTTGATCAAACTGCAGTATCCTGACTGACTTCAATTAACTACATAATTTCAACTGCTTTCACTGTTGAACAGAGACAATCAAAAAAGAAGAACCAATTCCACTGTGACTATATACGATTTCAAAAAATGGGGCAAATCTGTATGCTGCAAACCATACCATGAAACCTCAATGTATACGGCCAAAACAGAGACTGTGATAGTGTAACTAAATGAGCATCAAACAACTATCACACTTTGCTTTGTGCATATGGGTATTACTTATAAATAAGTTCTAAAAGGAAACCTAGCACCATCTCAATAACCCCAGTTTGAGTACAAGAAAGAAATGTAGCCCTGCTAAAATGATACTGCTTATGGTAATAAAAAGAAAAGGCAAAATTTCAGAGGCAGAAAAAGATCAATAGCTGTCAGGGGTGCACAGGGGGAAGGAGAGATGAACAGGAGGGGCACTGGGGATTTTTAAGGAAATAAAACTATTCTGTATGATAATATAATGGTAGATACATGTCATTATATATTTTCAAAACCCACAGAATATATAGCATGCACAGTGAACGCTAAAAATGCAAACAATGGACGTTAGTTAATACTGTAATAATATTGGCTCATTAACTGGAACTCTATGCATTTTCTCAATTTTTCTGTAAACCTAAAACTGCTCTAAAATATTAAGTCTATTAATTTAAAAAGAAAAAGATAAGGTTCTGTTTAAAGAAAAATAATAAATAGCTTATAGGGTTTATGATACATGTTGAAGATGTATGATAACAGCAGCACAAAGGAAGGGAAGAGGAAATGGAGGTGCAGTGTTGCAAGGTTTTAATGTTATATGCCAAGTGCTATAATATTTGAAGGTAAATTATGACAACTTAAGATGTATGTATAATGAGTCTTAGACTCTGGCACCTAGAACAACTCAAACAAAGAGGTGTAGCTAATAACTGGGTTTCTCTGGTGGCTCAGAGAGTAAAGAATCTAACTGCAATGGGGGAGACCCGGGTTTGATCCCTAGGTCAGGAAGATCCCTTGGAGAAAGGAATGGCTGCCCACTCCAGTATTCTTGCCTGGAGAATCCCATGGACAGAGGAGCCTTGCAGGCTATAGTCCATGTAGTTGCAACTACACTGATAATTATATCAAATGCAAACTGTCTAAATGTGCCCATCAAACAGGACATTCAAAGTCATGTGTCTGATCCCCAAATTATATTTTTAAAATATCAGACTGACAAAATTATAAATATTAGATTTTTATTTATACATTACAAGATTTCTAATCTATTAATTTTATTTTTCATATAGATTTGTAATCTAAACAAAGTAAACAGTTACAGAGTGATAAGTACTAAAAAGCAAACAGTGTGGTCAAGGGGCAACACGGAAGATTTAACTTAGATAAAGCCTCTTTGAGAAGGTTCATTCAGGCTGAAACCTAAAAGATTTTAAGAAAGTTGACAGGAAAAATCAAGGAGAAGGACTTTCAGGCAGTAGGAGTATCTGATCCAAAAGTGCTGGAATTTTAGGATCTGAAAGAAGGCTTGTATAACTAGAGAAGACTTAAACCAGGAGAGTAGCTTAAATCAGAAAGGTGGCCAGGCTCTAGTTGATGTAGGATCTAATATTTCAAAATGAGCATATTCTAACTGGATTTTATTCTAACTGGAATTGTGCGCCATTCAGAGGACTTTTAACAAGAAAGAGATGATACTCTGATTTAGCTATTTTTTCCCATTCTGGTTTATGTGAAGAATGGATTTTATACATAAGCAACAGACAAAAGAGAGATCAACTACTAGGAACTTGTGTCCAAGTTAGAAATGACGATGCATTACACAAGGATGCTCACAGTGTTGATAAGAAGAAGCATTATGGTTGTATCTTGAAGATGCTGGAAGTTCTAGCCAGTGCAATCAGGAAAATGAAAGAAAATAAAGGCATAGAAATTAGAAAGGAAGAAATAAAACTCCCAATCCGCAGACTATCTACATTAAAAAAATCTCAAAGAACCTACAACGAATAGTGAGTTCAGCAAGGGCACAGGGTACAAGATAAAAATACAAAAAATCAGGACTTCTCTGGTGGTACAGTGGCTAAGACTGTGCTCCCAGTGTAGGGGGTCTGAGTCCGATCCCTGGTCAGGGAACTAAATCTCACATGTCGCAACTAAAACCTGGTGCAGCCACAAAAATAGGTATTTTTTAAAAATACAAAAGTCAAACATATTTTTATTTTTTCCCACCATATTTTTATACACTAGCAACAAACACATGAATATCAAAAGATTAGCCATAAAAAGCATGACTCAGGAAAAATTGATAGGACTTCATCAAAATTAAAAGTTTTTACTCCATGCAAGGCCCTAATAAGAGGATGAAATGACAAGCTACAAATGAGAAGAAAATATTTGTACATGACATTTGACAAAGGACCAGTATACTAGATGATGTAAAGAACTCTCAAAACTCAATAAGAAATCCTATTACAATATGGGCAAACGAAATGAAGAGGTATACAAAAATGATATGCAGATGTCAAATAAGTACATGAAAAGATATTCAACATCATTTACCATTAGGGAAATGTAAATTAAAACCAAAATGAGATGTCACTACATACCTATGAAAAGGGCTAAAATAAAAAACAGTGGCAGCACCAAATGGTGCAGAGAAATTGGATCAATCACACACTGCTGATGAGAATGCCAAAACGGTACAACCATAATATAATGGAAAGCAATTCAGTGGTTTCTTATAAAAATAAACATGCAACAACCATACGACCCAGTAATTTGCATTCCTGGGTATTTATCCCAAAGAAATAAATACTTAATGTTCATATAAAAACTGTACACAAATGTTTAATAGCAGCTTTATTTAGAAATATTAGAATAGCCAAAGCCTGGAAAACTCAGATGTCCTTCGACAGGTGAATAGTTATCATTGGTACAGCCATATCATGGAATAGTACCCAGCAACAACAAAAACCAAAATAATAATATAAACAACAACCATTTTCCAGATGAATCTCCAGGAAATTACACTGAATTAAGGTTCAGTTCAGTCGCTCAGTCGTGTCCAACTCTTTGCAATACATATTTATAATTCTCAATTTATATAAAACTCTTAAAATGACAAAATTATAGAAATGGAACATTGATACATTCAGTTCAGTCACTCAGTCGTGTCCGACTCTTTGCGACCCCATGAATCGCAGCACGCCAGGCCTCCCTGTCCATCACAAACTCCCGGAGTTTACTCAAACTCATGCCCATTGAGTCGGTGATGCCATCCAGCCATCTCATCCTCTGTCGTCCCCTTCTCCTCCTGCCCCCAATCCCTCCCAGTATCAGGGTCTTTTCCAAAGAGTCAACTCTTCGCATGATGGGTAGTTCCTGTGAAATAACAGGGAGTGGGGTGGAAGGAAAAGTAGATGTTGCTAGAAAAAGCAGTCTGAGGGATCTCTGCATTGATGGAAATATTCTGCACCTTGACTGTATTAATGTTAATATCCTAGCTAGTGACACTGTACCTTTGGAGAAACTGAGTAAACGGCATGTGACATCTGTTTTTTCTGTTTGTTTGGTTTTTTATTAAATGTACATGAATCTACATTACAAAAAGTTTTTTAAATAAATGGAAATTTTTGAACACAAATTAATCTATAAAGAACCCAAATTCCAAAGAGATGAACCTTTTCTTAAAAAAGCAGATGGAATTCCACCTAAATGGAATACTTAGCAAATTTTTACCCAGGTGGGCAAAGGATTGGGCCTGATTTAGGTTAAGGAACTCTGCTGGGATAAGCAGTGGGGTTTTTAACCATATACAGTTTGGCATGTCAAGTTGGAATCTAGAGGATCCTAAAATGGAGAGCCTGCTGTCCCCACACATTGGCTCACCCTCATGGGACATTTACTGAGAGTACTACTGCAATTTCCAGGAAGCTGGAAATTGAGTTGGAGAAGCGGTGAAACATTTCTACAGCATCACATTTTTTATATCTTAAAGTTCTGGTGGTGGAATGGACCTATGAAAGTTACAGAACTGGTATCAGCCAGATGATACTTGAAAACTGAAGTAAGCTGAAAGTAACTAATGTAGCAACCTAGCTCTAAACAAACAACTCCTAATTGATTAGTTTCCTTCTAGCTTCTTACAAGGAAAATAACATAGGTTCAGTCTCAATGGTTCTTTCATCATCGCTTAAAGCACAAAACAAAAAAATTCAAGATATGGGAAGAATAAAAAAAACATGAACAATAAGTGAAGATTAATCAAAAGTAGATCCACAGCAGAACCAGTGAAGACACAGATGTCAGAACTAGAAGCAAAGGAGTTTAAAATGGCAACTTTAAACATATACAATATATTAAATACAAATGATCCTACTGTTCTGCCAGGTCCTCCAACTTTCTCCAATTCCTCAGCCATGACATCAACTAATTAATGACAGCACTTTTTCTTCCAACCTGTTATTAGATTTCTTAGTAAAGACCTCTAAATACAAAACATCAACAAAAGTAGGTATCAGAAAAAAAAATCTATTTAGTCAAAAGGTAGGCTGTTTCAGTCACAGGGTTCATGAAGAAATGTAAAGATACCACTTTGAAATGGAGCAGTGGACAAATCAAACTTAATAAGTATGTGAAAGTGTGTCTTTGATGCCTCCCTCCCATCTAATTAAACAAACACTTTCTGGTAAGGATCTCCAAGATGAATTTAAACTCTACCTCCCAGGAAAATGTGCCCAAGAGAAATAAGTGCTTATGTCCACAAAAGACTTCTACAAAAAAGTTCAAAGCAGCTTTACTCTTTACAGTCCCAAACTGGAAACAACCCAAATTCTATCAATAGCAGAATCAAGTTGTGGTATGTTCATGAATAAGAATACTACACAGCAATAAAAAGGGGAAAATTACTGACACATCCAGTGACACACATGCTCAGCAAAAGAAACCAAAAGTGATCATATACACTGTATGACTACAATTATAAGAAGTCCAAAACTAATCTACAGTGAAAAAGGTCAGAAAAATGATTACCTCTGGGGAGGGCATAATGTTCTTCTTTTAGGAAGAACATTTAGGAAGACAGTCCTCTGGAGTACTGAAAATGTTTTATATTTTTATATAGGTAGTGGTTGTGGTTATTAAAAAAACACCAAAAAGCCTACATAGATTTGTGAGTTTTACAAAAAGAAAATCATAACAATGATGATAATAAGGCTGTGAAGCCAGATACATGCTAATGTCTGATAAACAGGAATCTCTAGGAATTACTGGAAGATGTCTGCATACTACTAAACTGAGAAGAACTGTGATGATGAAAGCATATTTTTTTTTTTACTGCATGTTAACTTTATTTAAATAACTCCCAGCATTTTGTTTATATACCCTTTGCAAACAACCATTCTGAATTATCTTTTTAGATATTTATCTTCAACACTAGATCAAAAGTTCATCTGGGGCAAGGGTCACAAAACATTCTCTATAAACGGCCAGATAATAAATATTTTCAGCTTTGCAGGTCAGATGGTCTCTGCTGCCAGCTACTCAAATTCTAACACTGTAGCATGAAAGGAGCCTTGACAATAAGTAACTGAATGTGGTCTGATTTGGCCCACTGGCTGTCTCGATTTAAAGCAAGAACTATACTAACCATCTTTGTTTTTCCGTTTCTATCTTATATACTGATTACTTCATATACAATAGGGTACTCAGCAAACCAAAGCTGAAGGTAATCTTAAAAATGATCTCTTCTAATCCCTTCATTTTATAGTGAAAAACCTGTAGTCTAGAGATTAAAATTTTCCTATCATCACTGTTTGGGCAGTGCTTCCTTTTGGTAAACACATGAAGACTCACATCCCTATTTAATACTGATTTGAATTTCAAATCAATTAAGTAACATATCAAACCAAATAACATATCAAATTAAATAAATATCAAAACAATTTTTACTTTAGAAAAATATCTTTACTGGTAGAACTTTTTAGTTTGTTTATAAGCCAACGTATATATACAAGCTCTGAATCATACCACCATACAGAATCAATCAAGTGACTACTTAAATCCAAAATAAGAAGCTAAAATTTTTGTTCCAAGATCCATGTTTTTCTAAAAGCCAAAAATCATGACAATGAACCTACTTAATGGGAGTTAACATTAGGTAATAAATATAATTTAACAATTAAGTTATCAGAATAGTATTTTATATAGTTATACTCCAAACTAATAGAACACTCCAATCTAATACTTCTAAAAACGTGATCCTAGTATAGGTCACTGAACATTTTTCACAACAGTAAAACAATTAGGCAACAGTAGAGGGCAGCATTTCTATACATTATTAAAATACTACTTTCTGAAATCTAAGAAACTTAAAATGTCTATACTAAGACTTTCTTTAAAAAGGTCTCACACTCCTTTCAAAGCTGCTGGCTAACACACAATTTTAATACAACCCAGCACAAGTAAAAGTGCTCTGATACATAATTATGAACATTTAAATCAAAGACATTTCTGTTCATAATTCTCAAACTGATAAGCCAAAACAATTCAACATTTCTCTGATGATTTATTAATTACCATTATCAGTTACCCACTTAAATAGTTGTTGAGTATCCACTGGAATCACAAATATTTTTTCCCACATAGGGACAATCCTTTTTCTTTATTCATATAAGATGGTTACATACTAATCACCAAAAGGATATATAGTAAAAAAAACTTTTGGCAATCAAGAGACTCAAGGAGCTGTCTCCAAAGACAGGTATTATCATAACTCTAAGATCCAAAGTAAAAGCAGCATAAGAAGAGGTAAATAAAGCAGAAACAGGTGTAAAAGTATCTTTAAAACTCACCCTTTTTCATTTTCCTTTATTCCTAATTCCAACTTGCCTTCATATAGAACTGTACCTGAACCATAACCACCCTCAACAAAGAAAGAGAGCCAACACACTAGTCATAAAAGGCAGGGAACAAGAATTATAAGAGGGAACACCAACAGTGTAAGGGCAAAGAGAAAGATTCAGAAAAGACCATTGTGTCTAACTAGAAGGCTAAATTTTCCTACTATTTAATAAAAATTATTAAAAATATCTGCTAACATTATAAAAGTCTTATTATTTCACACACTTGACAGTATATAATTATTACTCAATTAATCTTTAACAACCCTATAAAGTAGGTGCCATTATATGCCTATTTTAGAGAAGTGGAAACGAAATACAGAAGGAATAAATGACTTGTCCAGGAATCAAGTGTTGGGACTAGAACCTCAAAGGTCTCCAGAGCTTAAGCTCTTAACTATTGTCCTTTATTCTCTGTCCAGACTAAGCTGTACAATTTCAGCTGAGTGATTTCTGCAGAATGCAGACCAAAAGGAATTGAAAAGTGAGAGTGATAAAATAAGAAGCTTTCGTTATTCATTTTAAAGTTCAATTGTAAAATCATAAGCAGAAATAGGTACTACTTGAAAGCAATCTCTATTATTCCAATGGAGTTGGTCCCAAATAAGGCACACCCCCCAGTGAACACTGACTGGATATTAAAAATTAATAAAAAGATGAAACAGTCAAGAAATTCAATCATTATGGATGGATAAGATCAAAAGATCATGAACCTTTCCAGATGAAGAACCAATTCAGTGAAAATAGTTAATCTAAAACAGTATATTTTAACTGGGAAAACAGTCTGAAAATAGCCTGAAGTTTAGAAATTGTGGCAGTATTTAATTAAAACATTAAAAATGTTCATACCTTATACACTAGAAATTCCTCACCGAAAGAATCATGGTTATGCTCAGAGATTAAGTATCAGTACATCCAAACAATGGAGTCATTTAAAATGACTATAGATAATAATGTGTAAGGCTGTTCAGGACATATTAAATACAAAAGATCCCATTACTCCACCAAGGCCCGTACCCTCCTCCAATCTCTCCGCTATGGCAAAGCCTATGAACTGAAGACAGCACTTTCCTTCAACCTGTTAGAATACTCAACACAGCCCTCTGGGCACCCAACACAATCCAGAAATAACCCCATTTCACTCAGTCAAAAGGCAACTTTAGTTAACTGATAAACTTTGGCAAAACTTACTGAACAGGTTAAACGTATCTTTGATTAAACAAAAATCTACTGGTAAGGTTGATTAAAATCCTGTTTCCCAGGCTAGGGAATCAAAAAGACTACCACCTACCCCTTTGTTGACAGTAACACTATTAGTTGGGAAGGTATATAAGAGAAAAATTTACCAAGTTCTCCTGCCTCCTCTTACTGGACAAAAAAAACTTTCCTTAAGTTGTACTTGGTCATCCTTTAGTATCAGAGGGCAGACTGGCTCCAGGATCCCCAGATATCAAGATCCACAGATGCTCAAGTCCCTTATATAAAATGATACAGTATAGTCATTCCTCTGGATCTACAGATGCAGAACCTGAGATTATGGCGAGCCAACCGCACTTATTTAGAGGTTGTTCCCAATACCAAAACACTTTCTCAGACTCTAAACTGATTCTAAAGTCTGTGTGTGTAGACAAACAAGAATCAGCTTTTTTTTTTTTTTTTAAAGAATAAAACTCAAAAACAGAAAAGCAGAGACTAACTATATTAGATGTTGCTGCTGCTGCTGCTGCTGCTAAGTCGCTTCAGTCGTGTCCAACTGACTCTGTGCGACCCCATAGACGGCAGCCCACCAGGCTCCCCCGTCCCTGGGATTCTCCAGGCAAGAACAGTGGAGTGGGCTGCCATTTCCTTCTCCAATGCACGAAAGTGAAAAGTGAAAGTGAAGCTGCTCCGTCGTGTCCGACTCTTAGCGACCCCATGGACTACAGCCTACCAGGCTCCTCCACCCATGGGATTTTCCAGGCAAGAGTACTGGAGTGGGGTGCCATTGATGTTAGGGTATACTAAAAAACTTCAGCAGGTATTCATAAAAGCCATCAAGTTGGTTCTTAAATGGACAAATCAATGAAACAGAATTCAATATCCAGAACAGACCCAAATATATGGGAATTCATTTGTCAAAAAGTGTCATTTCAATCCAGTGGGGGTAAATATAAACTTTTTAATAAATGAAGCTGGAACAAATGGGTAGCCATGGCGGAAAATATTACACTGGTTCTACAACTAACACTATAGATTAAGACAATCTTCAAATGGCCCTAAGACTTAAAAATGAAATCTTATATAAAACACTGGAAGGACACCCCGGTGAATTATTTATAACTCTGGAATATGAATATGGAAGGTTTTACTATGACTCAAAATTCAGAAGAAAGAGAAGGGGAAAGGAGGGGAGGCCTAACAAACAAGGCATGGGGAAAAAATCCACAGCTCATATCATGGACAAAGGCTAAACTCCCTGTTATATAAAAAGCTCCTGGAAACTGAGAAGAAAAAGACCAACAACGCAAAAGAAAAAAAATATGAAATTTAATAAACCTTGCTTAAACACATGAGAAATGCAAATTAAAACTACATTTATATACAATTTCTCACTCAAGAAGCTGGCAAAAATACAAAAATTTGCAAATACATTCTGTCAACAAAGTTGCAGGGAAATAATCACTCTCATACATTGCTGGTGGGATGGAAAATGACACAATTTAAATGGAAGAGAATCTGACAATAGCTACCTAAATTACCTAAACCAGCAATCCTATATGATACAGATACATATGCACAAATATAAAATGATACACAAAGTTTTTTTTCACTGAAAAAAATGTTTATTAACAGTAAAAGGTTAGAAATAACTTTAGCGCCTAGTAAAAACATATTTACAGCTTGTGAAAATTTGGCATTTTTCATGATATACAATACTTGTTATGTATCCAACTTTCATCTTTCTCCAATGAGAAGCAGCTGTTACAGGTTATTTATTTAAAAGCCCAAGTTTGATTAAGGAAACTATGATATATCAAAACAACTAAACTACATATTTCTATAAAAACAAATGAAAAAAAATTATGTGTACTAAAATGGAGAACCTTTCAGGATACTATAAGTAAAACCAGCAAGGGGCAAAAGATTATATAAATATAAAACAAACTACTGTCATATAGGGAAAGGGAGATATAAAACATTCTTAATTTTTGTATACACACAAACAATGGAAAGAAATAAATACAAATAAAAAGTTTCCTATGGGGATCAGAACTGAAAGGGACAGAAGTGAGACAGCTATACCGTTTTTTCTTTTTGATGATATTTGACTCCTGAGTTTGAGTAATGTATGAGTTTACTATCTACTCAAAAAAATGTTTAAAAAATTCAGGGGTAAATAAGTGAAGGGTTGGCGGTTGTATGGAATGGTTGTTACAATCAATAATCTAAGTCTACTAATTAAAATTGAGTTCCTCTGTCAAGCTGGAATAGGACAGCACAGATACACAACATTCTCATCACCGCATCAAGTTCCACTAGACAGTACTTAACTTGTTAGTCAACATTTTGCAGTCTAGAGATGGAAGTAAGCCCTATAAAATGAAAAAGAATCCGATTCTCCCAGACTAAGTATAAACAATAAAAAAATAATTATACACACAACCATTCAAAAAAATCAGTCAAATACTTAAGTGACTAGTAGGCAAGTATCAAGACAAGATGATGTAGTCCACTGCCACCATAAACTAAGAAAGAGGTGGAAAACACTGGGAAGACAAGGCCCTTGTCTGGGTCATTTGGAATTTATAATATAGAAAGATGAATAAATTTCAGTGACTATTTTCCAGGATATCAACATAAAACCATATTCAAAATAGGACTTATTACAAACTAAAATAGTCACTTATTTTTTTTAATCCACAAGTTTGGAATACCAAAGACAAAGCCTCATTCACTCAGCAGTTATTTACTGAGTATCCACTATATGTAGATACTCAGACACTTGGTCAGGCCTCGGGAATACCATAAGAATAAAAGTCTTATTTTGTAAAGTTTATAGTTCAGTGAAAAAACACACATTAATAAAGAATCACACAAATACATGATATACTGCATGGTATAGAGGAAAAGTAAAGAATACTTAAAGAAGTAAAAGAACCTTACTTACTAATTGTGGGCACAAGGAAGGCTTCTCTCAAGAAATAATCTATAAACGGAATCTGAAGGGTTGGGTGGTTTAGTCGCCAAGCTGCATCCGACTCTTGTGGCCCCAAGGACTTAGCCTGCCAGGCTCCTCTGTCCATGGCATTTTCCAGGCAATAATACTGGAGTGGGTTGCCATTTCCCTCTCCAGGGTATCTTCTTGACCCAGGGACCAAACGCAGGTCTCCTGCATTGCAGGCAAATTCTTTACCAACAGTAAGATTTAGAAACAAGGACTTGCAAACAGGAAATTACTATGCATGAAGATTTCAAAGAAGAAAATCACCTCACAAGAGTTGAGGGGAAGAAAAAAAGACCTGTAAATAGAAATATTGAAAACTTGGTTCACAAATCCTAAAACATATGTCTTGGCAATCCCTTAATTGGAAGAGACTCTCCAAGACAACAAAGACCTCAAATACTGCCCTAACGGAATTTAATATGGACTCCAAGTTTTGGCAAACAAGTTGAATAGTAACAATAATAACAGCTTGTATTGAGTAAGAGAATAAGATAGGAACACTCCTTTCCTCCTAAAAAGCTTAATCAAGAACTCAAGAAACATTTTTTTCTTTACAGGTCTTTCTCCTGCCACCTACACTTCCACTAAATGACTCTATGATGACTAGACTCTTCTACTTGATCAACAAACAGGTATAACAAAAGATGGAGAAAGACAGGATTCTACTGCAAGAAATTATTAAAGTTAAGCAATTCTCTTTCTCAGAAGTTAATCGACAGCTGGGAAAACTCTGTACTGAAGAATAAGAATGCCCTTAGCTGCAGCTGCATTTATACACAGTGCTTATCACTAACAAAAGAAAACATATCGTATACAATACTCCCAAATCACTATTGTTGGATCTTGAATGCTTTGAGTTAATCTTCTCATTGTGATAATGAGCCTGACAAAACTACACATCTCTTCCTGGCCTTCTAACGTTATTAACTCTCCATCAACTGACATATATTTACAAAAGAGCTAATTAAGAACACAAGGATTTACAAACACAAAAATCTCTTACACATTATGTGGAAAAGCACAAAATAAAATATTTCATCCAAACTGATTAAATTACATAAAGATCTATGTATGTATACTAACAATAAAGAAATACTGCCACAAGAGAAATGCTCACTAGGATCTTTTCCCATGCAAAAAATGTAAATGCAGAATAATATTTTAAAAAATGTAAATTGAAGAGGAAACACATTTTCATTTCCCATTAAGAGGTAAAACAAACATTACATTTGTGTTTAAAATGTATTAAACAGAGAAACAACTACATCTATTTATGATTATCTTAAATTAGTAAATGGCATTAATACTACTGTAAATAGAGGCCAAAATTTGGCTGTTCAGTAACAGTGATGATTTACTCGTCACAGCTCACAACCTAGCTATTTGCAAAGGTTTTAAAATAAGAGTCTTCACTGTGAAGAACATATAGTTATTGTGGGGGGGGGAGGGGTGGCCAGGGGGAGGATGGAAGCCCAGAAAACTAATCACCATTGCTTTAGCTCAACCCACATGCCTGTTCTTAAGGGTATCCATGGTAGCAGTGATGCAACATGCCTACCTAGCTCACCATGCCTACACAAGTGGGAGAGAGGGGAGGCGGGTGATGAAAAAAAATTCACTTGAAAAGGTGTTTTAGTATTAACATGATAGAATTATATCAACTATATTGATAGACTTAAAAATACATATAAAAACATAAAGATCTTTAAAGATCAGAAAAGCAAGGAAAGACTCAAGGGGGAAAGAAACACTGCAGCACTTCGGCTGAAAAGAAAATCAAGATTTTTGCTCTTCCTGCTGCTGCTATTGGTTAAATACGTTCAAAGAGTTTTATTTCTAATAATAGAAGAAATCATTTTAATTTAGCTCTTTCAAAAGTAACTACAAATATGTTTTAGGCTTCCTAATTTCCATCCTACATCTTTTCTATTTTTGTTTTAACAGTTACATAATAAAAACTTATTAAAACTTTTATGTATTGATTCCATACAATTTTTTTTAAATGGTAGCTCTCTTTTGCTTAAACAGGATCAAATATAAATTTTAAAACTCTATCAAGAAAGATAGGGCAGGGAGAAGATAGACCATTTTAAATAACCTATAATATTAGAAATAAACTATTAGAAATATTAGATATTCTATAATATTATTCTGTATTAATAAAAATATTCTATAGTATTAGAAATAAAAGCTAAAGTGAATGAAATGATAAAAGGTAAATCACAGAGAGAATCAACCACAGACCATCATGAAAAGAACTTATATATTAAAAAAAAAAACTAGACTAAACCTGTGTCCCAGGCTTACTGCCCTTTAAACATTCTTTAAGAACAGTTTGATAAGACAGTTTTACATGGAAGACATAAACAGAATGGGAGCAGACAATAGGCATGTTAGTATCTGACCAAAACTCTTATTGTTTGACTATAACTTTGAACAAGCAAACAAAACTAATCTCTATCAGTTTTCTTGCTTTTCCTCTTGTTGCAAAAAATAATTCACTATATAAGAACAGACTTTGCAGATTTCACAAATTTACTGATTCTTTTATTATTGAATGTAATTTAAAAATCTCAACAATTTTTGTCTAACAGTCACTGTGGCATCATAAGTTTATAGAAACCCCCCCAAAATAAATTATTCCATATTTTAAAAGCCAATGTATAAATTTCAAATGTAAGCATCTTGAATCTTACACAGTCACACAATGTCCACAAACTGGTGCTCAGAAATAAAAGAAACCAAACTTAGAACTTAAGTGAAGTATGTTGCACTTTGAGGATAAATGAGAAAAACAGACTTTGAAACAAATAACTTTAAGGAGTTCTTGAACAAGTGTAATCATTTTAAATCCAATCAACATCTTTCCAAAGGCAACACAATCAGAACTTTACTATTCTCCTTTAAAAAAAATGTACTATATTTGCAATAAATAAAGGAGAGAGTCCAGAAAATGTTCTCAAATGAGTTATATTTTCAACCACTACGACATATGGGGACAGAAAAAAAAGTAGAGGGGAAAACTTTGAGAATATATTTAGAAGATATAATTAGGGCCCTATAAACCTTTGCTGTTGGGAGAAAGCCTTCCTATAAACCACAGGGAAAAAATATCCATTTAATAAACTACTTTTAGCTATCTGAAACACACTTCAGAATATTACCTTTCCTAAAGGAAATAAACTAAGCATCAAATGGATTCAAATTTCAAATATATAACAATGGCTATACTTTATTTTTTAAATATATTATAAACAAAAAAGTCTCTCACGGTCTGTCACTAACAAACATAGAAAGCATACTGTATCTTACCTTTGTGGTTACAATGCACAGGCAATCCATCACTCTACCATTACAATACTTAATACATAAAGCAGTTTATTGCAAGCTATAAGTTGCCTATATGAATAAAAAATAAAAATAAAGTTGTGAAATAAAACCACTGATGAAAAGTTATAACTGTGACAAGATCTCTCCAGGATCCATTCTTAGAGGTAGCAATTTTTCTACTACCTGAAATACAGGAAACCAGAATGTGTCACGTGCCCTACAATCTTCTTTATGTAATCTATATTTGAAGAACTTGAAATTATCCCACAAAACACTGTGGAAGTCGTCAGGGTTTATTCCACAAGAGATCACTGCTGCTTCAGATGCTATTTCATTAATCCCTCTTTTAAAGATATGAGGTTGACAGGGAGTCATCTGATGAAATGTTCCACAAAGAGGTTTCCCCGATATAAATTTAAAATTCCTTCTCCTTGTTTGCTACTGTTTGGATATTCGAAAAGAAAAAAAAAAAAAAAAATCACTAAAAAGTAAAAAAAAAAATTGTAAGCAAACATTTCTTCCACTAAACCATTTCAGCAACTGCAGCTTGCAAAGTAATGACTTTCTCAGGCAGTAATGAATGGAATATTCCATGTGGTATTTTTGAGAAGGGGGGAAAGAAGAACAACATGCAATAATTTAAAATATTATCTCTAAAACTTACTTCTTTTCCCTTTAAGAAAAAATAGTAATACTAACATTTACCTAGGTAGTCAGATATTAACTTTAGTGTCCCACTAAATCTATTTCACTTAATCCCTTAAAAAAAAAGCCACCACCACAAAAAGATAATTGTAACTAAGTACCATTTCAAACTCCTCAAGAAGACTTCGTTTTTAACCCAGAAGTAGCCTAACTTTGTGAATTCATGTCCTGTCCTCAAATTCATTGAAAACAGAGCTAGACAGGCTGACAGGGAACACCGCATAGCGCTGCAACTGGATTTGAGTTTCCTAAGCTTGCAGTCACACTCCCCTGTCAAAATGTGTAACAATGAAGAGTATTACCTGCAATTTCTGTCCACAAGGTTTCCTCATCATCTACAGATATTATAAATTGCCTCAAATTCAAACAAGTCAACTGTTTCCATTTGCTTTTTATGTCATGGGCTGCATCAGCAACTTTCACACTAAACCAAGTTTCATTATAAAGGATTATGCAAAAGAGTTAACACATGTATGTCACTTAGTACCTATCACATCATTATTGTTATTACTATTATTGATTGGCTATTAGTTGACAGCCTTTTGTTTCAAGTCTAATACACCTAAGACAGATCCAATGGGATTTTATCTTGAACACAGTCTAATGGGACTGTTTTAAGGATTAACACACAGCACTTAAAATAATGCCAATCTTTGTAAGTGCTCAGTACAAGCCAGTTACAGCTATATATCTATATATATGCACATGCAACTATAAAGCTTGAAGGGTAGGCAGAAGTAAATTTCATCTTTCCTCCAGTAGAACAGCTATCTTGGGAATTACCTGCTCAGTTAGAGACTGAGAGTACCCGCTTTTTCCCACACACCCCAACAATCGTTTGCTCTCAAGACAAAAAAGCAAAGCCCACTCATGGGTCATGATTCCTTAAACGAAGTTTACCATCTTAGAAAGAACACTGAAAACATCATAGGTAATATCTAACTACTAAGCGCTACAGACGGTAAAGCAGCTGCCTACGATGTGGAGACCCGGGTCCGATCCCTGGGTCGGGAAGATCCCCTGGAGAAGAAAATGGCAACCCACTCCAGTACTCTTGCCTGGAAAATCCCATGGACAGAGGAGCCTGGTAGGTTACAGTCCATGGGGTCGCAAAGAGTCAGACACGAGTGAGCAACTAAACTTTCTTTCTTTCTGTGAGGGAAAATAAAGAGCTTTGTGAAATCCTTTAGCTAGTTTCTCCCTTAGTGTTCTGTGTAATTCTTATTATCTATTAGTATACTCTAGAGAGAGAAGGTATTCCTAAGTTTGGCAGACCTCCTAACAGTGGAGATTGAAAATCACTGTATCAAGAGTCAGAAAAAGTGCTTCAGTCCGTTAACAGAACTGAAACTATGTAACTTTAAGTAGTCATATTCTTAGGCAAATACAGATGAAATTTCAAACTGACTCAATTAACATATAAATATTTAACAACATATTATTAAAAATATATCTAAAATACTGTTTTATTCTACTCACATTCAGAAAACAATTTTGGGCAAACTTCACATTCACCTTAAATGTTAGGGTCATGATTATAACTACAACCACTTTTTAAATTAATTCTTCATTTTGCTCAATTTCATTTCCATCTAAGTTGTTTAGATACAGCACTTTTAATCCATGTATTAATATATCACCTTACATATCTCAAATCACTGTTAGTACCTATTCACATAGGTACTAACTGATTTTCCCTATTTCTCAGCATATATTATACTAACAAATTTTTCCTATTTGTTTTCTCAGTATATATTATAACTTCTGTAATATAACCACTTACTATATTACTCTTTAGTATACTTTTTAATTTTCAAAAAAAGCTTACATATACTATCCAATACCCGCAGTTTTTAAGGTCATACTCAGGAATGATTATTTAATCTGTGTTAAGTTCTACACTCACTGCATCTTTTATAAACATCCAAACTGACACTGATTAAGGACATTTCAAGTCAATATATTCTTCTTAAATAGTCATATTTAAATATTTTGCTGTGAAAAATATTGATAATTTATAAATTACTTTGTAATATGAGCAACTTTAGAGGTTTCAAATACAAGCCTTTGGGATGGCAACACCTCACCTAATATTCAGGCACATAAGATATTTAACAGTATTTTAGAATATCAATGGCTGTCTATACAGGCAATTGTTTCCAACCATAATAGAATAATAGGGAACAGTTTAACTCTCCTACCTTCAAACAACTAAAAAAGAGGACAAATAAGGAATAATGATTTTCAGATCCTGAACAAAGTCCCATAAATGCCTAGAAACTGCCTGGAAAAAGTTTTCACACTGCAGCAGAAGGATGAGAAAACTAAACAAAGTCCCACAATCTTAGATGAGGAGAATTCTCACTTAGATGAGCGAGAATTAAGGAAGGTCAAGGTGTCTAAAATTCACAAATAAGAGTACCAGAGAGGAGAGGTGCATAGCATGAGATCCACACATCTGCAGAGTTCTTCTTGAGTCTTTATTACATCCATTAGTCATATATATAAGGAAACTTGAGGCTGAGGAAAGAACCCTAGGTGGAATAATCCCAGAACTCATACAGGGCTGAGAAGAATTGAAAAACTCATAATATACAGGCTCTGGGTGGAGTACCCAGAAGAGTACTGGGACAAAATTAACCCTATACTGAAGGCTGCTTGGTCCCACTAAAAAAAGACTGAAAGCAAGTTTCAAAAGGAGCAAACTCTTTCCAAGTAATTTAACTGTACTCCAAAACAAATCTCAAGAATATTTAAGGGAACACAAAAATACTGAGGACCTGAAAAGGTAAAATTTATAACATCTGCCAAATATAATTTAAAAAATTTTCAGGTATACAAAGAAGAGGTAAATATAACCCGGAGAGGAGAAGAGGCAATCAACAAAAAGAACCCAGACCTGCAGAAACAAGACTAACAGACACCGAAAACAAATTTATGGTTTCCAAAAGGGAGTGTGGAAGGGGAGAGGGACAAACAAATTAGGGATATGGGATTAACAGATACAAGCTACTAAACATAAAACAGATAAGCAACAAGGATTTATCTGTACAGCACAGGAAAGCATACCCAATATCTTATAATAACCTATAATAAAGTATAATCTGCAAAAGGAAAAAAGAATCACTATGCTGTACACCTGAAACACAATATCATAAATCAACTCTACTTCAATAAAAACAAATAAAAACCCAAAATGACAAATGACAGAATTAGCACTCAAGGATATTTTAAAATTATTATAAACCTATCCCATATATTCATGAATACAGAGGAAAGCATGAACATCTTAGTATATGTGCTGCCAAAGCAAGCACATGCATGAACATCTTAATGAGACATGGAAAATAAAAAAGGAACCAAATTAAACTTCTAGAGATAAAAATTCAAATGCCTTAAAAAAATTGATTAAATGAGATTAACACTTCAGAAAATTAATGAAGTGAAAACGTACCAGAAACTGTCCAAAATACAACACACAGAGGAAAGAAGACTAAAAAAAATTAATCACATCAATGAGCTATGGGACAAATTCAATCAACCCAATAAACATCTGTTTATACAGTCCCTAAAAAAAAAAGAGAGGGTAACAGAAAAAAATATTATTGAAATAATGGATAAAAACTTTCCATATTTGGCAAAAACTACAAACACAGATCCAAGAAACTCCACAAATCCCAAAGACGTGAAGAAAACTGTACAACAGAAAGTGTAAAGGAATGACAAGCACCAAACTCAGGACAGTGATTCATTCCGGAGGATGAGGCAGAGAAGGTAATCAGGATGGAAAATAGAAGCTCGTCAACTATATAACACTTCCTTTTCTTAAGCCAGGTAACAGGTCCATGCATGCATGTGTCAGCTGCCCAGTCGTGTGCTACTCTTTGGGACCCCACTGACTGTAGCCTGCCAGGTTCCTCTGTCCATGGGAATTTTCAGGCAAGAACACTGGAGTGGGTTGCCATTTTCCTCCACCAGGGGATCTTTCCAAACTAAGGATTGAACCTGTGTCTCCTGCATTGCAGGCGGATTCTTTACCTGCTGAGCCATCATGGAAATCCCTAGATAACAGGTACATGGAGATTCAAAATAGTCTCTTCAGATTTCTGTGTAACTATAATCCTTTTTTTCTAGTAACACACAAAAAGAAGATAATCAACAAGACAGTTGCCAAGAAGACAAAAAATTATCAAAAACAGATTGTAGCAAACACCACCAAAAGAAATCAGGGAAGGTAAAAAATCCACCTGCCAATGCAGGAGACGTGGTTTCAATTTCAGGATCAGGAAGATCCCCGGCAGAAGGAAATGGCAACCACTCCAATTCTTACTGGGAAAATCTCATAGACAGAGGAGACTGGCAGGTTACAGTCCATGGGATCACAGAGAGTTAGACACAACTCAGTGACTGAGCATGAGCAAAGGGCTGGTGACACTGAAGAGGGGTTTTGTTCTTTGTCCTTTGCTACACTGATAAAGTACTGAGTATGCAACATTTTAATAAAAACAGTAAGATTATTTTATAAATCTACCATTTACTGAGCACTTCATTTTATGTCAGACTCTGATTTAAGTTTTACATAAATTACTCCACCTCACACACTCTCTTACAGATGGTGGTAATGGTAAAGAATCCACCTTCCAATGCAGGAAATGACAGAGCGGTGGGTTAGACCCGTGGATCGAGATCCCCTGTAGTAGGAAATGGCAACCCACTCCAGTGTCCTTGCCTGGAAAATTCCGTGGACAGAGGAGCCTGGCGGGCTATAGTACACAGGGTCGCAAAGAGTCAGACATGACTGAGCTTGCCTGCACCACCACCATCCCACCTTATACATAAAAGCATCACAGGAAGGGAGTTCTGTTTTCATCTCCACTTTATAGATGATGAAACTAAAAACAGTTAAGCAATCTGCCCTATATTTATAATGTAATGCAACAGATCTAAACACAGACATAGAAGAAAATTTTTACAGAATGATATACAGTTCTCATTTTAAATATATATAAGAGCTAAATATACTCATTAACATACAGAATTAGTTGAATAAATATATATCAAATGGTTAAAAGTGGTTGTCTCAATAAAAGAATATTTTAAAAAGCACTGACTTTCAACAATGTACACCTCTATGTACATGTACGTTTTAAGATATACCTGAATTATCTTTGTAATCAGAGTTTTGTTTTTTTTTTAGTTAATAACTGAAAAAGAGATAGCAATTCCTGTGGAAGAGAGGAATCACAAGCCAGGTTACAGTGCTGGCTTCAGCAGCACATATACTAAAATTGGAACCATACACAGAAGATTAGTATGGTCCCTGAACAAGTATGACATGCTTCGTGAAGCCGTCCATATTTTTATACCTATGGGTGATTCGTTGATGTATGGCAGAAGTCAACACAATATTGTAAAGCAATTATCCTTCAATTAAAAATAATTTTTTTTTATGGGAATGCAAACTAGTACAGCCACTATGGAAAACAGTGTGGAGATTTCTTAAAAAACTGGAAATAGAACTGCCATATGACCCAGCAATCCCACTTCTGGGCATACACACTGAGGAAACCAGATCTGAAAGAGACACGTGCACCCCAATGTTCATCGCAGCACTGTTTATAATAGCCAGGACATGGAAGCAACCTAGATGCCCATCAGCAGATGAAATGGATAAGGAAGCTGTGGTACATATACACCATGGAATATTACTCAGCCATTAAAAAGAATTCATTTGAACCAGTCCTAATGAGATGGATGAAGCTGGAGCCCATTATACAGAGTGAAGTAAGCCAGAAAGATAAAGAACATTACAGCATACTAACACATATATATGGAATTTAGAAAGGTGATAACGATAACCCTATATGCAAAACAGAAAAAGAGACACAGAAATACAGAACAGACTTTTGAACTTTGTGGGAGAATGTGAGGGTGGGATATTTCAAAAGAACAGCATGTATACTCTCTATGGTGAAACAGATCACCAGCCCAGGTGGGATGCATGAGACAAGTGCTCGGGCCTGGTGCACTGGGAAGACCCAGAGGAATCGGGTGGAGAGGGAGGTGGGAGGGGGGATCGGGATTGGGAATACATGTAAATCCATGGCTGATTCATATCAATGTATGACAAAACCCACTGGAAAAAAAAAATAAAAATTAAAAAAAAAATAATAATTTTTTTTTTAAAAAGAAGCCACAGTACAGAATATTGGGAATGAGAAGGAAAGAAAGGAAAAATATAAACTACTTTTTTTCAAGAAACTTAACTAGGAAGAGAAGGAATACTATAGGGTCCTACTGAGAAGAACTTTTCCTATTTATCTGTTTTCTTTTAACGGAATCTTTGAACGTATTTATAGGGTAAAGGGAAGAATGAAACAAAGGTCCAAGAGAGGAAAAGGTTATAGATATTACATGAGGAGAATGAGATTCCAAAAGATAAAAGTATCAAGAGTACAACAGGCGCTTTCAATATTTATCAGAGACAATGACTTTCACATAACTGAAAACATATTTCTATAAAGTTGGAAATTTCTGCAGTGAGCATGCATTACTTTGGTAATCCAAACAAATGGGGAGGGTTATTTTAAATATCCATACACTTTACTGGGAAAAATTATATATGCATTTTATTCCAACTCAAAATCCCCCCATTTTTCACATTTGGAGAAACACAAGGGGGAGCTTGTTTAAGAGTATATGAGGTGATAGTAATGCTCTAATACTGAAGATGGTAACAGATGCAGATATGGATAACAAATAAAATTATTTAAATGAGTTACTGAAAATGTCTCATAATCAAAACTCATAATTTAAAACTAACTGGGGATGCCTTCTTGCAGAGCATGAATCTGTAACTATTGTGGTACACTTAAGCTTTAACAGATTTTTATTTTCTTAGTAACTATAATATTTTGCCAAGTTTTCTCCTAGATTAACAGCTTGGCATAATATGGCAGTTGTTCCACTTCTCTCATAGCATTTCATTATATTTCACTTCCATTTCAAAGTTATTATTTTAGTGGTATATCCTTCAGTTCTAGAACTAGCATCTACCACTTAAACACTGAAATAAGATTGTCATAGATATAAACATAAAAATATAAAAATTACGTAACAGTGAATATAAAATAACAGCATAGTGGTCATCAAAATCACTTGCAGAAACATATAATGCACAAGTCACTGAGTACACACACCTGTCAGCTTTGGTCCTGATGAAACTTTTAAACTACAGGGTCTCTAATGATTGTGCATTATTTCAAGTTTTATACACTCACACCACTTAAAAACTGGAATTAAATGAGACAGCACTGTAAATCTGGTGGCAGAGAGAGGGAGTTCAAACTAGGGTCTCTGGGATGTACTGAGAGAGAGAGAGACATTGTGCTAGAAAAATAGAATATTAGGAAGAAGGATAAAAACCTTGAGGACACTGATGAAAGACAGAGGAAGACAAGCTGAGCACCAATACAAACGATTATCAATTACTCTGAAGGCAGGAATTAAAAAATGTGAAAAAATTATGAAGCTGTGCTATAAAGTTTGGTCAGCTGTCTTCCAAAGTTGTTCTTACCAAAGTTCTCAACAAAGTAAGAACTTACCAAAGTAAGAACTGAAATGAAGGTCTGCGTTAGGGATTGAGAGTTACAGGATAGATGGTACCAAAGATACGTACTGAATTTGAATATGGACTGACAATAGCACTATTGGACATACTACCATTGTATCAACTTAAATTTTTTCAGTCTGCTAATTGTATACTAGATGTTTATAGGGAAAGTCATATAAAATAAATTCCTTTTTCACTGGAGAACTGTGCTCAAGTATTTAAGGCTAAAGATCATGCCTGCAATTTGCTCTCAAATGGGTGAGCAAGAATAAATTTTAAAAGTGTGTGTACATAGGTACAGGAAACAAGCAAATGTGACAAAATGACAACTTCACTATTCTTGTAATTTTCCTGTAGATGTACACTTTTTCAAAAGAATAAAAATTTTTAAAAGAGAAATTGGAAAAGAGTCCAAAATAACAGTAAAATATAAGTCCTGTAAGAAAACTACAAAGTGCTACCGGCATTCAGAAGGGATTTGTCTCAGAGAAAAGATGAGTAAAGATCTCACATGGACAGTTTCTGAGTTGGGTCATGTAAGATGGATAAAGTGCAGACATTCCAATTGGAATATACATACCAAACCATTTTCAGAAGCCACTGCTACAGAGAGTAATTTCACTTCCCTATGTTAAAAGTGACAAGTGAAAGTGTCAGTCATCATTGAGTCATGTCCGACTCTGCGATCCCATGGACTACAGCCCGCCAGGCTCCTCTGTCCATGGAATTCTCCAGGAAAGAATACTGGAGTGTGTTGCCATTCCTATGTTAACTACATCCTATGTGTTTTCTACAAACTAGCCTGTTATCTATTAAAATTACTTTTGTTGTTCAGTCACTCAGTTGTGTCTGACTCTTTGTGACCCCAAAGACTACAGCACGCCTTGTCCTTCACCATCTCCCAGAGTTTGCTCAAACTATGTCCATTGAGTCGGTGATGTCATCCAACCATCTCATCCTCTGTCATCCCCTTCTCCTCCTGCCCTCAGTCTTTCCCAGTATCAGGGTTTTTTCCAACGAGTCAGCTCTTCGCATCAGGTGGCCGAAGTATTGGAGTTTCAGCTTCAGCATCAGTTCAGTTCAGTCGATCAGTCATGTCGGACTCTTTGAGACCCTAGACTACAGCATGCCAGGCTTCCCTGTCCATCACCAACTCCTGGAACCTACTCAAACTCATCTCCATCGAATCGGTGATGCCATCCAACCATCTCATCCTCTGTTGTCCCCTTCTCCTCCTGTCTTCAATGTTGCCCAGCATCAGGGTCTTTTCTAATGAATCTGTTCTTTGCATCAGGTGGCAAAAGTATTTCAGTTTCAGATTCAGCATCAGTCCTTCCAATGAATATTCAGGACTGATTTCCTTTAGGATGGACTGGTTGGATCTCCTTGCAGTTCAAGGGACTTCTCAAGAGTCTTCTCAACACCACAGTTCAAAAGCATCAATTCTTCAACGCTCAGCCTTCTTTCTGGTCCAACTCTCACATCCATACATGACTACTGAAAAAACCATAGCTTTGATTAGACAAACCTTTGCTGGCAAAGTAATGTCTCTGCTTTTAAAAACGCTGTCTAGGTTTGTCATAGCTTTTTTTCAAAGGAGCAAGTGTCTTTTAATTTCATGGCTGCAGTCACCAACTGCAGTGATTTTGGAGCCCAAGAAAATAAGGTCTGTCACTCTTTCCACTGTTTCCCCTTCTATTTGCTATGAAGTGATGGGACCTGATGCCATGATCTTCGTTTTCTGAATGTTAAGCTTTAAGCCAGCTTTTTCACTCTCCTCTTTCACTTTCATCAAGAGGCTCTTTAGTTCCTCTTCGCTTTCTACCATAAGGGTGGTATCATCTGCATTATTGATATTTCTCCTGGCAATCTTGATTCCAGCTTGTGCTTCATCGAGCCTGGCATTTTGCATGCAGTACTCTGCATAGAAGTTAAATAAGCAGGGTGACAATATACAGCCTTGCCATTCTACTTTCCCAACTTTGAATCAGTCTGTTGTACCATGTCCAGTTCTAACTGGAGCTTCGTGACCTGCATACAGGTTTCGCAGGAGACAGGGAAGGTGGTCTGGTATTCCCATCTCTACGAATTTTCCATAGTTTGTTGTGATCCACACAGTCAAAGGCTTTAACGTAGTCAATGAAACAGAAGCAGATGTTTTTCTGTATTCTCTTGCTTTTTCTATGATTCAACGGATGATGGCAATTTCGTTCTTCTGCCTTTTCTAAACCCAGCTGGTAAATTCAAATTACTCATTTTTCTCTTATTTTATTAACTATAGTGTCATATTTTCATTGTCTAGGTAACAAATCCAATTACTAAGCAAGTTTATTAAATTAAGTCAAAGAAAAATATCTGCCTTAAAGTCTGAAATTCTAAGTTCTAATCTCAGTTTTCCCAAATGATAATAACGTAAGTTTAGGCAGTCACAACATCCCTGAATTACAGTTTGCTGAATTTTAAAGCAAGTATCAGCTCTAAGTACTAAAGACCAAAATCTGACTTAACTCATATATATTAGGAGATTACTAGTAAGCAAGAATCCATAATCCTGTAATATCTCAAAATATAATAATGCATGTGAAGGTGCCCTTTAAAACTATGTAACTTGAAAACCAGGTTTTTATAATCCTTTCCTATGGAACATGTGAACATTTTTTTTAAGAAAGGAAGAAAGAACACAATGTACCAGTTTAAAAATTAATACTATAATATGTTTAAACCAGTAATGTTTCTCAAATTTTATTTTACTAATTTCGATGCAAAAGACTAAAGAAAAGGCTCTGTCACCTGACTCTTTACTCTTACATACCAAAAATAATACCGCAAAGAAAAGGCATTCAGATGGAACAGAGAAACAGAAGTCACTATTCTGGCTGATTCTAGTTCTGAGGCAGTGAAAATTCAAAATGAATTTGGGAAAACTGTGAGCATGCAAGAACATGCTCAAAGACAAATGTATATGCATGTCCAAAGGGCATGGAGGGGTCCCTTCAAGAGATCCTCCACATTTGGAGTAATCTGAGTATCCAAAGAGAAGTAACTGAAATCTATATGCAGGTCAAGAAGCAACAGTTAGAACTGGACATGGAACAACAGACTGGTTCCAAATCGGGAAAGGAGTATATCAAGGCTGTATATTGTCACTCTGCTTATTTAACTTATATGCAGAGTACATCATGCAAAATGCCAGGCTGGGTGAAGCAAAAGCTGGAATCAAAGATTGCCAGAACTATCAATAACCTCAGATATGCAGATGACACCACCCTTATGGCAGAAAGCCAAGAACTATAGAGCCTCTTGACGAAAGTGAGAGTAAAAAAGTTGACTTAAAACTCAACATTCGGAAAACTAAGATCATGGCATCCAGTCCCATCACTTCATGGCAAATAGATAGGGAAACAATGGAAACACTGAGAGACTTTATTTTAGGGGGCTCCAAAATCACTGCAGATGGTGATTGCAGCCATGAAATTAAAAGACGCTTGCTCCTTGGAAGAAAAGCTATGACTAACCTAGACAGCATATTAAAAAGTAAAGACACTGCTTTACCAACAAAGGTCCATGTAGTCAAAGCTATGGTTTTTCCAGTAGTCATGTATGAATGTGAGAGTTAGACTATAAAGAAAGCTGAGTGCCAAACAATTGATGCTTTTGAACTGTGGTGTTGGAGAAAACTCTTAAAAGAGTCCCTTGGACTGCAAGGAGATTCAATCAGTCCATGCTAAAGGAAATCAGTCCTGAATATTACTTGGAAGGACACAAACTCATTGAAAAAGACCCTGATGCTGGGAAAGACTGAAAGTGGGAGGAGAAGAGGATGACAGAGGATGAGATGGTTGGATGGCATCATCAACGCGATGGAGATGAGTTTGAGTAGGTTCCAGGAGTTGGTGATGAACAGGGAGGCCTGGCATGCTGCAATCCATGGGGTCGCAAAGAGTCAGACATGACTGAGCAACTCAACTGAACTGACTGAACTGAATAACTGAAATAGACTGCAAACACTAAATAAGTAACATCCTTCAGTCCATGGTGACAGTTGGTTTTTTAACAGTGATAGTTTTATTCAGAAGACCAAGAATAAAGTGTGGGTGTAGGGCTATTTAGTCACCTTTGCAGGGGACCATCATACAAACTACTCTAAAAACTAGTCATTAAAAGAAAATATAAGCTTTATCCTATCTTTTTTAGGAGAAACAAAGTTTCAACTCTAACTGATGGGGATAAATACTTTTTACAGAAGAACACCAACTAATAAATACAAATGGAATGATAAAATTAGAAAGAATAATCAACACATTTTGAAACTTCTAATGGAATAAGTGATGTAGGCAAAGATCATTAATGGGCGAATCAGGTAAATATTAACTCAATACAAGGTGCTAAAGTGCTACCCCCAAAGATACTTAATAACTACAAAAAGAAAATCATAACTGTACAAGAGGGATCTGGAGGTCACCACCCCTAAGTAATCATACTTAATTATCACAAGTGCAACAACCTGATATTGTATGCTTCCTGCTGTGATGCAATCTGAAGTACCATGTATCATTATGAAGTCTGCTTACCAAAAATGAGTCTAATCAACCTTGACATCTAACTCCTGTTATCAGAAATGTAAGACTTATTGAAATGACTTACCATGAAAAAAGACTGCTAAACAAATATACAATATGTGTTATACTATAAGACAACTGGCATGGTCTCTTCAAAAAGTCATTTAAAGTGGTAAAAAAAGATGGGGAGGCCATTCCTCTAGATTTTAAGCGAGTAAAGACAATGCACCAGTTTTGGTATGTGCCCTCCTGACTCACTGCATTGCCTGCCCCCAGACTTTCACATCTGCTTTTCACCCTGAGCCACCCTGGCAACACCTCATGCCTCTGGCCTGTCGTCCACAGTTCACCTTCTCACCTCCTTACTTGCAGCTTTCCTGTAAAACCAAATACCATATCCCCTGCACCCACAAATCCACAACCCTGAAGTGCAGGGGAACTGACGGTCACCAGAAGCCAGAAGTTAAATTCTCTATGGCTTCTCAGAGATGCTATACCCAAGATTCAGCAATCAGTCACACTTAGTGGCAGGAAGCATCCTTGTATTAGTTTTTCCTTATTTCCAGCTTATTCACCTTTTCCCTTACTTGTGCTCCCTAGAAGTGAATGAACTCTCTAAATAAAGTACCTAATAAAGCATTAGCTCTCTGCCTCAAGTTCTATTATCAGGGAAATTCAGATAAAAATTGACTTGATCAGATTCAGTACATGAATCTTAACTGGCTTTTTAAAAGTCCTAAAAGACAGATCAGAATCAATTGTGGATTGGAGAGATAATTTAATAATATTTATTAACTTTCTTAGGTGTGATAATAGTTGCAAGGTTACACAGGAGAATGTTTGACTATTCTTACTCATAGGAGATATATGAAGTTTTTACAAGTTAAGTGCATGATGTCTATGCCTTGTTTTCAAATAGATTCCCCAAATACCATACAGAGAAAAGGCAAATGTTATAAAATATTAGTAAATGTTGACTCTACGTGAATGTTTGTTGGTCTATTCTTTTCATTTTACAAAATATCTCATAATGCAGTCACTTAGCAACTCCATTATCACATATATCCATCCTTAACTGGATTACTGAAACAGATTCCTAACAGGTCTCCTGCTCTACCCTTACTATTTTGTTGAATTTTTTGCTGAATTTTGTTGAATTTTCAACAAAACATCTCGAATGATCCTTTTAAAGGTTAGGTTAAACGATGCCACTCCTCTGTCCAAAACTTTGCAAACGCCTCACATGATCTGCCCTTGTCTTAGACTCTGACCTCATCTCCCACTGCTCCTTACTCACTCCGCTCTAGCCCTGCTGGCCATACTGCTATTTCTCATATATTCCAGCCTTCTTCTTGCCTTGGTTTTTACACTGGTTGTCCCTCAAACGTTGCATTAACTTCCAATTCTTTATACAAGTATCACCTCAACCAGGCCTACCATAAATACCCTATTTAAAATTGCAAAGCATCTCCCCCACACACAATCTGGCATCCCTGTTCCTCTTAATCCCCTATTCTTTCTTTCCTCTCGTATCACTTATCACCTTCTAACCTACTAGATAAATGCAATAGGTACTCAGTATCTGTTGACTAAATGAACTGACATTCAAAATAAAATGACCAGTGACCAAAGAAGAAAAGAATTCTAAAAGATGACTGGAGAAACAGGCAGTGGCCAACCAATTTGGGATTTCTGAGTCTCATGAGGGATTTCCTACTTCATTCCGAGAGGAATGGAAATCCAATGAAAGGTAATGACATAATTTGCATTTTATAAAGATAATCTTGTAAATAAACTGGTCATAAATTCAAAAAGGGAAAGTGCGAATACAAACAGGTCAAGAATTTAGGCCAAAAATGAGGATGGTTTAGACTAGAGTGGCAAGAATGAGACATATTGGAATGCTGATTCATGTGAAACTTTGCAAACTGCAGCACAAATTAGATATAAATGTGAAAGCCAAAATAAAAGCCTCTAACAAATAATACAGTAGAATATCTTTATGACCTAAGAGTTGGAAAACACTTCAAAAGGCACAAAAAGCATTAAGCATAAATTGAACTATATAAAAAAAATCTTTATTATTAAAAGATTGTACTTGATAATTAAAAGATTAAAAAGAACGCTTCAGAGTGGGGAAAAAAATACATATTACACATGTATCTGACAAAGGAATCATTCCAGATAGAGACCTCCTACAAATCAATACGACAGAAAACATAACTCAGCAAAAAGTGTGTTAAAACTTGAACACTTCAAAAAAGATAGCAAAATGAACAGTAAACATATGAAAAGGTGTTTGTTAATCTTGTTAATGAGGAAGTGCAAATACAACTATGAAGTACCAGTACACACCTACCAGAATGGCTGAAATTATTGATAAAAAGACAAATGATAACAAGTGTTGATCATTACATGAAAAATGAAACTTACTTTGCATAGTAAGTTTAGTAACTTACTTTGCACATAATGTAATTATGTTAATAAAATATTATATTTTATAATATATATTAGTTATATTAATAAAACCAATTATATTAATTGTCTTACATAATTATATAAGTTATATTAATAAAAACATGTATAATCATTTTGCAAAACTGTTTCCATTATGTTCTAAAACTAAACATATCATTTTCACAATTGGGTGTATATGCAACAGAAACACATACACAGGTGCCCAAAAAATGTACACAGTTCTGCTGTGTTATTCTAAAAATGTAAATTTGTTCCAATGCAACTGATGTATTAGGGAACAATATGAACAAAGCACAAATTTCACATTTGCTTATGCACAATCCTATCTATGAGAAACACTAGGTAAGGACAGAAAATTGAACCCAGATGGAAAAAGACACATAGGAATACATAAAATGTACGTATTTCAGGCTTTAGTTTGAGTGTTATGAGTCACATTGGTGGTGTAACTTCTCATCTACTTTCAAATAACTCTCCCGACCAGCACTTCACAATAACTCACAAGCCTCAACCAGGCCACACACTCCCGTATCAAGCAAGATTTTTTTTTCATGGTAAAATGTCATATATATTGTAATTTATGCATTTCTTAATCATTTAACATTTGCAAAACTGTGCTGCCATTTTCATTAGATCCTTAGCTTTGGTATATGTGGCACTTATAAGTTTTAACTTTTGAGTTCCCCATTTTCTAAATACATAAGCCCTGTGATTTTTATTAAACACCTCTGCAAAATATGGTGATTTTTAAGAAGTTAAACACTGTGCTATGGCAGATATAACCATAAAAGAATATCCAAAGCAGCACTAACCCAAAACTAGAAACAAGTCAAATATTCATCATCAACAGAATGGATAAATACAGTGTGGTTATATCATACAATGGAATATTAAATAGCAGTAATAATGGAAAAACTTCAAATTATGAATGAAATTCACACATGAAAAAAAGCTAGATACAAGAAGCTAGAGTACGTACTATATGAATCTATTAATATGTAGTTTTAAAAGAGGCAAAACATATATGGTGTTAGAAATTAAGATAGCCCTTTGAGGAAAGGGGAGTAGGTAGTGAATACAAAAGGTAAGAGGGAGATTTGGGGGGTATACTGGTATATTTCTTTTTTAAAATTGAAATATAAAGGACATACTATAAAATTCACCAAATTTTAAAGTGCACAATTCAGTGGTTTTTAGTATATTCACGGAGTTTTGCAACTATTATCACTGTCCAATTCCAGAACCCATTAGCAGTCATTCCATTTTTTCCCCCTGACTTGATGTATTCACAATGCAGTAATTCATCAAGCTGCTGCTGCCACTGCTAAGTCACTTCAGTCGTGTCCAACTCTGTGCGACCCCAGAGACGGCAGCCTATCAGGCTCCTCTGTCCCTGGGATTCTCCAGGCAAGAGCACTGGAGTGGGTTTCCATTTCCTTCTCCAATGAATGAGAGTGAAAAGTGAAAGTGAAGTCGCTCAGCTCAGTCGGTCCAGTTCAGTCACTCAGTCATGTCTGACTCTTTGTGACCCCATGAATTGCAGCACACCAGGCCTCCCTGCTCCATCACCAACTCCCGGAGTCGACCCAAACCCATGTCCATTGAGTCGGTGATGCCATCCACCCATCTCATCCTCTGTCGTCCCCTTCTCCTCCTGCCCTCAATCTTTCCCAGCATCAGGGTCTTTTCCAATGAGTCAACTCTTCGCATGAGGTGGCCAAAGTATTGGAGTTTCAGATTCAACATCAGTCCCTCCAATGAACACCCAGGACTGATCTCCTTAGGATGGACTGGTTGGATCTCCTTGCAGTCCAAGGGACTCTCAAGAGTCTTCTCCAACACCACAGCTCAAAAGCATCAATTCTTCGGCACTCAGCTTTCTTTATAATCCAACTCTCACATCCATACATGACTAATGGAAAAACCATAGCCTTGACTAGACAGACCTTTGTTGACAAAGTAATGTCTCTGCTTTTAAATACGCTATCCAGGTTGGTCATAACTTTCCTTCCAAGAATTAAGCATCTTTTAATTTCATGGCTGCAATCACCATCTGCAGTGATTTTGGAGCCTCCAAAAATAAAGTCTGACACCATTTCCGTTGTTTCCCTATCTATTTGCCATGATGTGATGGGACTGGATGCCATGATCTTAGTTTTCTGAATGTTGAGCTTTAAGCCAACTTTTTCACTCGCTTCCTTCACTTTCATCAAGAGCTTTTTTAGTTTCTCTTCACTTTCTGTCATAAGGGTGGTGTTGTCTGCATATCTGAGGTTACTGACATTTCTCCCGGCAATGGCCAACTCTTCGCGACCCCATGGACTACAGCCCACCAGGCTCCTCCGTCCATGGGATTTTCCAGGAAAGAGTACTGGAGTGGGGTGCCATTGCCTTCTCCACTCATCAAGCTATACATTTATAATTTGTGGACCTTTACATATGAATATTATACAGTACTTCAATAAACGTATAAAGTTACTGTTTAGAGGACTTCAGATTAAACCCAGTAGACTGAATATATGCTTTAACTCTACTATCTCCTAACTCAAATTAAAGCAGGTGAATTATTTTACAGCATTAAATACAAGGTCAAACAGAAAGGGAAAAGAGATATCCTCCCTATACCACTGAGTCAGGTAATTTCACTCCCATAAAAATAAACTCACAAGGGTTGAAAAGGGGGACCAAAAGATAGCAGAGACAACTGAAAACAAGACTACATTACTGAAAGTGGATGCCCTGTGTATTATTTTTGTTCTATTGCTGTTCAGGTGCTAAGTCATGTCTGACTCTTTGTGACCTCATAGACTACAGCACATCAGGCTTCCCTGTCCTCCACTATTTCCCAGTTCAGTTCAGTCACGTCCGACTCTTTGAGACCCCATGAATCACAGCACACCAGGCCTCCCTGTCCATCACCAACTCCCGGAGTCCACCCAAACCCATGTACATTGTGTCGGTGATGCCATCCAACCATCTCATCCTCTGTCATCCCCTTCTCCTCCTGCCCTCAATCTTTCCCAGCATCAGGGTCTTTTCAAATGAGTCAGCTCTTCACATCAGGTGGCCAAAGTGTTGGAGTTTCAGATTCAACATCAGTCCCTCCAATGAACACCCAGGACTGATCTCCTTGTCCAAGGGACTCTCAAGAATCTTCTCCAACACCACAGTTCAAAAGCATCAATTCTTCTGCGCTAGCTTTCTTTATAGTCCAACTCTCATATCCATATATGTCTACTGGAAAAACCACAGCCTTGACTAGACAGACCTTTGTTGACAAAGTAATATCTCTGCTTCTTAATATGCTGTCCAGGTTGGTCATAACTTTCCTTCCAAAGAGCAAGTGTCTTTTAATTTCATGGCTACAATCACCATGTGCAGTGATGATTTTGGAGCCCAGAAAAATAAAGTCAGTCACTGTTTCCACTGTTTCCCCATGTATTTGCCATTAAGTGATGGGACTGGATGCCATGATCTTAGTTTTCTGAATGCTGAGCTTTAAGTCAACTTTTTCACTCTCCTCTTTCACTTTCATCAAGAGGCTCTTTAGTCCTTCTTCACTTTCTGCCATAAGGGTGGTGTTATCTGCATATCTGAGGATATTGATATTTCTCCCGGCAATCTTGATTCCAGCTTGTGCTTCTTCCAGCCCAGCGTTTCTCATGATGTACTCTGCATGTAAGTTAAATAAGCAGGGTGACAATATACAGCCTTGACGTACTCCTTTTCGTATTTGGAACCAGTCTGTTGTTCCATGTTCAGTCAGAACTGCATCGAGGTTTCTCAAGAGGCAGGTCAGGTGGTCTGGTATTCCCATCTCTTTCAGAATTCTCCACAGTTTGCTCAAATTCATGTCCATTGAGTCGGTGATGCTATCTAACCATCTCATCCTCTGCTGCCCTCTTCTCCTCCGGCCTTTAATCTTTTCCAGCATCAGGGTCTTTTTCAATAAGTCAGCTCTTCGCATCAGGTGGTCAAAGTTTTGGAGCTTTAGCATCAGTCCTTCCAACAAATATTCAGGGTTGGTTTTCTTTAGAATTGACTGATTTGATCTCCTTGCAGTCCAAGGGACTCTCAAGAGTCTTCACCACCACCACAGTTCGAAAACATCAATTTTTCAGTGGTTGAACTTCTTTGTGGTCCAACTCTCACATCCGTACATGACAAAAACCCTAGCTTTGACTAAATGAACCTCTGTCGGCAAAGTGATGTCTCTGCTTTTTAATATGCCATCTAGGTTTGTCATAGCTTTTCTTCCAAGAAGCAAGCATCTGTTAATTTCAAGGCTGAAGTCACTGTCAGGAGGGATTTTGGAGCTCAAGAAAATAAAATCTGTCACTGCTTCTAACGTTTTTCTCTTCTATTTGCCACCAAGTGATGGGACTAGAGGCCAAGATCTTAGTTTTTTGAATGCTGAGTTTTAAGCCAGCTTTTTCACTCTCCTATTTCACCCTCATCAAGCAGCTCTAGTTCCTCTTCACCTTCTGCCGTTAGAGTGGTATCATCTGCATACAGGAGACTGTTATTTCACCTGGCAATCTTGATTCCAGCTTGTGATTCATCCAGCCCTGCATTTCAAATGATGTACTCTGCATATAAGTTAAATAAGCAGGGTGACAACATTCCTTGATGTACTCTTTTCCCAATTTTGAATCAGGCTCTTGTTCCATGTCCAGTCCTAACTGTTGCTTCTTGACCTGCACACAGGTTTTGCAGGAGGCAGGTAAGGTGGTCTGGTATTCCCATCTCTTGAAGAATTATCCAGTTTGTTGTGATCCACACAAAGGCTCTAGCATAGTCAATGAAGCAGAAATGTTTTTTCTGAAATTCTCTTGCTTTTTCTATGATCCAATGTATGCTGGCAATTTGATCTCTGGTTCCTCTGCCTTTTCTAAACTCAGGTGTATATCTGGAAGTTCTTGGTTTACACACTGTTGAAGTCTAGCTTGAAGGATTTTGAGCATTATCTTGCTAGCATGTGAAATGAATGCAATTGTGCAGTAGTCTGGACATTCTTTGGCGCTGTCCTTCTTTGGGACTGGAATGAAAACTGACCTTTTCTAGTCCTGTGGCCATTGCTGACTTTTCCAAATTTGCTGGCATATTGAGAGTAGCACTTTCACAGCATCATCTTTTAGGATTTGAAATAGCTCAGCTGGAATTCCATCAGTTCCACTAGCTTTGTTTGTAGCGACGCTTCCTAAGGCCCACTGGACTTCACACTCCAGGATGTCTGGCTCTAGGTGAATAACCACACCATCATGGTTATCCTGGTCATTAAGACCTTTTTTGTATACTTCTGTGTATTCTTGCCACCTGTTCTAATCTCTTCTGCTTCTGTTAGGTCCTTATAATTTCTGTCCTTTACCGTGCCCATCTTTGCATGAAATGTTTCCTTGATATCTCCAATTTTCTTGAATCGATCTCTAGTCTTTCCTATTCTATTATTTCCCTCTACTTTGTACTGTTGAAAGCAAAAGGCCTTATCTCTCCTTGCTAGTCTCTAGAGTCCTGCATTCAGTTGAATGTATCTTTCCTTTTCTGCCTTGCTTTTCACTTCCCTTCTTTCCTCAGCTATTTGTAAAGCCTCCTCAGACAACCACTTTGCTTATGGTTACTGTTTCTTGTACAGTGTTACAAACCTCTGTCCATAATTCTTCAGGCACTCTACGAGATTTAATCCCTTGAATCTATTCATACCTCTACTGTATAATAGTATTATTATAGTATATAATAGTATACTATGTAGTATGTAATGGTAATTCATCACCTGTACTGTATAAAGAATTTCTTTTTAATCTACCTAAATTAACTCTTTTATCACAGAGTCACACTATACTTTTTGATCTGCAACCTACTTTCAATCATTTAATAACATATAGGAGATACAGAGACTTGTACTTTTATGCCTGCTACTTTATATTGCATTAAGTGGCTGTACAATAACATGTTTATCCAGTTTCTTACTGATACTCATTTGGATTGCTTTGTTTTTTACTAATATTACAAGTAGTATTGTAATGAACATACATACATATATTTTTAATATATATTAATAGTTTGTGAGAGTCCATCCATGACATACACTGGATCAAAGGATATGAATATTTACTGTTAAGCTATCTTTAAAAATTGTTACACCACAGTGTTTTCCTACCAACAGTATAAGAGTTTCTGTTTCCTCATATTTAAACTTTGACAGTCAAGTTAGTGAAGAATATTCTGTTAATTTTTTTTAAGTTACATTGAACATCTCTTCATAGGTTTATTGGCCTGTTTATATTTCTTTTCCTTCAAACTGCCCATTCCTATCCTTTGGTCACTTTCCTATTGAATTTGGCCTTTTTCTTCTTACTGACCTATAAGAGGTTTCCTGAGTTAAAAGGGTTAGAAATTCATTCCTTTTTTTATACATGATGGAATTTCTTCCCAGTCTATCATTTCTTATTTCTTCATTGTATCTTTCAAGATACAGAAATTCTACAATTAAAGTTCAAACAATCAAACACTATAAAGTCCACAAAGAAATTCTACAGAGTCAGTAAACTTCTCTTTGAATTTTTCAAGATTTTCTTTGTTGTCATGTTTAGAAAAGCTTTCACTCTATCCAAAAATGATTTAAAAGTTTATTTTCATTTTTTTTTTTAAACCTTTGAATCTTCGATCCATTTGAAATGTACTGTATCATCAGGAACAGGATTACCATAGACTAAATGTATAGTTCTCCAAATTCACAGGTTGAAATTCTAACCCCAAATGTGACAGTATTAACAAATGGGGTCTTTGGGAAGTGATTATGTCTCCAGAGTAGAGCTTTTGTGAATGGCTTTAGTGCTCGTACAAAAGAAACCTCAGAGAGCTTCTTCACACCTTCTTCAGTGACGAGGACACAGCAAGAAAATGGTCACTGATGAACCAGAAAGTGAGATCTCACTACACAGTGAGTCTATTAGTGCCCTGATCTTGGACTTCCCATTCTCCAGAACTGTAAGAAATAAATCTGTGTTATTGATAAGCCACTCAGTCTATGGCATCTTGTTTGAGCAGACAAAAAGAAGGTGCATGCCCCCTCTGTTGGAATTTCTCTTTAAATCAGGCAGTTTCTCCTACTCTTGCATTTTGCTTCCTTTCAAATATTCCTCTCCTTAAAATCTCTAAAAGTAATTGCTCTTATTTTATTTTATTTATTATTTTTTTTTTCAACGTGCTGGACCTCAGTTTCGACGAGGAGACGGTAGTGAGTTCTCACTCATTTTGTTGCTCTTATTTTAGAATGGATATGTTTTTATAAAAATGACACATGCTCATTAGTTTTAAAAAGTAACAGAAAAGTACTAAAAAGAAAAAATATCCCCATCACCCACAATCATTAATATTACACAAACATTTCCAAACATCTCACTAGGCATATGTTCAAAGTAAAAGAAAGATATACCAAAACCAAAAAAAGTTATAATTAAATGGAATACTAACTAAATGAATTAGTATTACTAGGCATATGTTCAAAGTAAAAGAAGGACATACCAAAGCCAAAAAAAGTTATAACTAAATGGAGTACTAATTAAATTAATATTATGATACTAATTAATACTTTAAAAATAGCATTAATTCTTATTTTATTACATCAGAAGAAATAGAAGAAACACAATCACATGGCTACATATTAACTGACAAATGGGAATCTTGCAAGAGTTAGATTAGATATCAACAGTTAAAAAAATAAAAGGGCAAGAAAGAAAAGTGGATAGATGCTTTCCAAGACAAAAATTTTTACTTTAAGAGACTAAGAGAGGCAAGCCCAGGTGGAAATTGATCAATCTCAAATACTTTGCAAAAGTAACTCTTTAAGATAATCCTGCAAAAGTGAACACAAAGTGAAAGAGACAAGATCATGATGCACGCCATTTTGTCTGAAAAAGACTACCTTATTTTTTAATCCAAAAATTAGGGCACTGTGTAAAAATACTCTTAAGTTTTTATATAAGACAAAATATTTTCATGATTTTCATTTTTTCAAGTTATAGTCCAATAAAAACTTTTGTTTGCATTTGTTTAAATTTGAGTCAGCGGATTCTCTTCAGCTGGGTAAAACATGTGAGGTGAATTAAATGATCCAACTCTCTTTTCAGTCCCAAACACTGTGCCCCTAAGAGTCTAAAGTAGGAACTGAAATAAGAGATCAAGTTAAAGGTCACTTAGACATGTTTTCTGTCCAAATGAAGCATAAATGGATGGCTAACATGAGAACATCCCTTCCTTCTTTCCCTCAAAAGAAATGAAATCAAATCTCCAAATATGCCAAGCTTATTATTTTTTAAGTCTTAGAACTGTCATCCACCAGTGTATTTCAAAACTATTTGCATTTTCAGATTAACATCTTCAGGTATTCTGTCCTCTTTGCAAAACAGTACTTGCTTTCAACTGACCTTAGCTCACAGATTTTTCTCTGTCAATCAAATCTAGGACTTGATGGACACACCCCAACTTCCCCTTACTAAGTCCACCCATGAATGGGTACAGATTTCAAACACCACTACAGCATTTTCCATGCGCCAAGCCCTATACAACATTTTGTAACCATATTTTCTTCTCCTCTACATTCTTAATTAATAAGATCTGATATTTGCAGTCTGAAGAGTCTTATTTTCCTATTAATTTTAGATACCTTTACTATGTCCATAATATACCTTTCAGGAGATGCAGAAATCAGCAATGCAAAAAGCATTCTAGGTATCAGTGCCTCACAATTTTATAAAAGTTAAAATGTTTCCAATACTATTCTTAACGGAATTCAATGCATAGTTGATCTTTCAGACTAAAATCTATATGGAAATTAACTTCCAGCATGCAGAACTGTCCATTTATTTAACCTTAATGAACATTTACTTTCACTGGTTACACTGAGCCAGCCATAATCTACAGTCTCCTATAATATTAGACAAATCAACTTCAAGAACTCTATGCTTTATAATTATAGCTGAGCGTCATAAATGAGACAGTAGAAAAATAAAGTTATTAAATAAGAAGCCAATTCTCTTAAAATTTCACATGGTTCTTAAAATTCCTTATATAATAAATGTGAAACAGAAACTATACTACTGATTAACATTTTAAACATCTATCTGAAATGGACTAATGTAAGTACAAATGATACACCAAATAAAGGGAACAGAAACTGAAATTATCTAAGAGAAAATGACAAAAACAATAAAAAAGGAAAATAAGGATACATAGGCAATATAACACTAGAATTTCTAACCAAAGAGAAAACTATAAGGACATGCTACAGTTCGTAAAGAGAACTGTGAAATGGGTATTATGATGTCTAAAATCAGAATGTAGACTTGCCCAAATTAGCCAAATAAACTGGGTCAAGTTATTCATTTTCGTCTGGATCGCAATTTCTTCATCTTTAAGCTGAAGGGGGCTGGGGCTGGGGATGAGATGTTCTCTTGATTCTTCTGGCTGTAAAATTCTATAGTTCTATGTTATCTCATATAAGAGGAAACTGAGAATTTCTCTATTTCATTAACAAAGGGCTGTGTGGTTGCTGCCTACCAATACTTTTTTCCCTGATTCAATTTTCCAGGCACTTCTCCAGCAGTAATTAGAAGACACTAGAATCAAAGTCAGTCAGTCAACCACCTTCAAATGACTAATGTACCTCAGACAGAATCCTCATTACAAAACGCTTCACATCTCTGTTATGCCATATATAACTCCACCAGCAATAAAAGATCACAACAAAAAGAACATTACTAAAACAGTTATGAAAACTCAAAGAAATACAATTTTTAACTTCAAAAACAATAGAGAAACCAATGCTGTCCTTAAGCTTTATTGATCAGTCTCTAGTGAGATTTAACAATGCAATCCTTCAAGCCAATAAAGACAGAATCCTAGGGATAAATGCAACAACTGCTGTCTGAAAAAAATACCAGAGCAGAACCATCTTTTCAAAGTAGTTTCTATCTAATTATCCCAGAAAGGAGCCTCGCTGATGTAGAGTTTTCTTTAATAGTCTAAAGACTTTAAGTGATACTAAGTCTAATAAGGCTGAAGTAATACTAATAAGACTAAAGTAATACTTTAATAGTCAAGTATTTCATACTTTGAACCATTTACATTTTAAGACAGGAGTATCAGAAATTCTGAGCTTTTTCTTCAAAAATATTTTTAATCCCATCTTTTTCATACCATTATAAATGATACTCCCACAAAAAAAATGAATTCATTTTATAAATTTCATTTAATAAATGAAAAAACTTAGGAGCCCTAATTAATTGATCACTGAAAACAGCTTAAGGAAAATTTTTTTTTTCTTACCTCTACACTAGGGCTAAGGCTGCTTGGCAGTGTTTCTGAAGTCACAGTAGTGCTTGGAAGGCTGGAAATTTCCCAAGTATTTACAGGCTGTATTGGTTCAGACTGCTTTGAATGATCTATACATTTTGGATTATCCAGTAAGGTCACTTCATAAAATTCTTGAATATCTAGAGGTGAGGGAAAGAAAAGAAAAATTCAAAAGTAATTTGCATTTTCTAATTAAACTATGCATTGCTAAAACAATATAACTCAAAAGCAAAACTTTTACTCAGATTAGTAAAATAAATCCAATCTTATAATGTACTTAAACAGTGAGTATTTTATTACATCACAGTCGTATCAGAACCTGCAGGGCACAGTGTAAAAGTCACAGGCTTTTTATACTTCATAGTCAGTGCTGAGTTCAAATCCCTACTTCATCACCCTACTATCACCTGTATAGGCAAGTTACTTAACCTCTGATAACTTGCCTCTTATCACTGTGAATTGTTACAAGGATTCATGTAATGCATGTAAAGTGCACAATGACACATACACAGCTCCTAAAGATAGTAGTTAGTATCATTATTTTGAATTCTGCAGAAATAAATCATTACTAATATTTTATAAATTTGTATCACCAATATCCAGGTTTGGAATATAAACCACTCAAGTGGTTTTAACTGCCCTAGTAACCAAAGTAAGACAAAAAATGAATAATACTTTAAAATAAAATCAAAGGATTAGGAAGTATTTTTAGACACCTTCACATTCAAATAGTTAAAAATAGTAAGTTAAAATATTTTGTTATTTTAGAAACAATCAGTTAAAAGTATGGCAAAACACTAAAACAAATGATAAATGCACTTATAGAAGCACAGAATAATTTGGAAGGTTAAGTTACTCTGTTATCAACTGGAATTACATGAATTTTAGTATATTAACATTGGTTATGCTGCTCGGAAACTCTGAATGGTAGTTATATAATGTTTAAGTACACCACTACTAGTTTTTTATTTATCTTCTGGTATAATTTTGAGTTGATATTTTTTAAAGGAGGGAAATTATTAAACAGCAAAAATGGGGTATTATCTTATACAGAACCAAATACAATAACTGTAAATTCGCTAAGTCGTGTCCGACTCTTTTGCAACCCCATGATCTGTAGCTTTCCAGGCTCCTCTTGCCAGGGATTTCCCATGCAGGAATACTGAAGTGAGCTGCCATTTCCTTCTCCAGTAGATCTTCCAGACCCATGGATCAAACCTGCATCTCTTGCATTGGCAGGTGGATTCTTTACCACTGGGCCACCAGAGAAGTCCATAAATAACATTTAGAAAGGATAACTTTTATCTGTTTCTCAACATGATGAAAATGTTAGTATCTCCTTTAAAAAACATCAAGACAGCAGAGACAAAGTAACTCCCTTTATAGTTTTGATAACCAGTGGAACTGTAGAACTTTCTAGGTAAAAGGTTAATAAAAACCAAAGTCTTGACAGTGAGAATAATATCAACCTATTTCACAAGATGTTAATATTACTGTGGAAAACTGTAGGTAAAAGCATTTCATAAATCATGAATCACTAGGTCAACTGTTCACATAAGCATCATGGAAGACTCAAACCCCAAATTCAGAGAGTTAGCTAAAAAAGATTCTTATTAAACAAGAATTGCTTAACCTGAATCCATATCAAGTCTCTAGAACCAACTTCTAGTTCAGAGAAAATAAAAGGGACAGAGGAACATGTTAAGTGATATCAGAAAAGCAAAGAACAAAACTGATTCAGAGGAAGACATTCTACAAGACACTGGCTTGGTATCTTTCAATGTCATGAAAGGGAAAATAAATTGTTTAAAAGTAAGGATTTTTCTGTATAAAGGAAATAAAAAAGACACAGCAACTAACTGCAATGTCAAAGCCTTAACTGGTGCGTATGTGTGTTCGAGGAAGGTTGGGAAGGGTGAACTATAAAAGACATTGCGATAATAAATAGAAAAACTTAAATACAGACTATTTTCCAGAATATATTAGAGAAAAACATTTTTTTGTATAAGATATACATGTGTGCAAGAGTATGTACATACTTATGTAGCAGAACATGCATTTCTATATATGTAAGAGATATTTTATATATGTAGAAGATAAATACTTGTAGATCTACCTATCTAGACAAAGATCGCCAATCCCGTCCATAAAAACAAAACAAACAAAAAGCTCTTAGCTTTTTGTATTATGCCCCCTAAAAGCACTAAATAAGTGTTGAGCAATTGGTCAGTTACCAATCTCAAGATAAATAACCCAGGTAGATACATAAAAATTTTGTATTTTCCAATACTATAAATGAAGTTCCAAATTTTAAATTTCTACGTGACCTTTCTATAATTAACAGAAATACTGATATACTGCCCTTTCATAAAATCTTTTAAAATTTTAGACCAGTTCTGCCCAAAATAACTTTCTGCAATGATAAATGTTCTATAGCTATACTACCCAATATGGTAGCCACTCACTACATACGGCTCTTGGGCATTTAAAATGTGACTAGTGTGACTGAGGAACTAAATTTATAATTTTATTTATTTGGGTTAAATTAAATACCCACACGTAGCTAGTGGCTACAGTATAGGACAACAGAAATCTAGACTAATTATATAACTCAGCGCTCTGTGTATGCTCAGTCACTCAGCTGTGTCCAACTCTTTGCAGCCCCATAGCCCGCCAGGCTCCTCTGCCCATGGAACTCTCCCAGCAAAAATACTGGAGTGGGCTGCCATTTCCTACTCCAGGGGATCTTCCCGATTCAGGGATCAAACCTGTGTCTCTTATGTCTCCTGCACTGGCAGGCAGATTCTTTACCACTGGTGCCACCTGGGAAGCCCATAATATAACTCAGAATAAACGTTTAATGGTCAAGGAATAAAGAGTTTCCTAGATGAATTTTTCAAAAGTTCACTTGCAACTTGCTTTTACGAATTGAAATGCCTCATTTCTAGGTCTTACATTAAGCTATCAAACAGTCCTAATTTGCTGAATCTGAGCTCCAATGAACTAGAGAACCAAATATCCACATTATTGGCTATAACACACTTAAGAAAATACAAGCTGAGTAAACATCCATCAGGATGGCTATTATCAACAAAACAGTCACTGTTGGTGGGAATATAAATAATGCAGTCACTATGGAAAACAGTGTATGTTTTCCACATACACTGTGGAATGTATATGGTGTTTTCTCAAAATATTAAAACACACAATCACCATTTGATCCAGCAATTCCATTTACAGGTATACCCAAAAGAACTGAAAGGACTCAAACAGATATTTACATACCCATGTTCACAGCAGCATTATTCACAATAACCAAAAGGTGAACATAACCTAAATGTTCATCAACAGATGAATGGTTAATAAATGAAATGCGGTATATAAAAACAATGTATTATTATTCACCCTTTAAAAGGAATAAAATTCTGATTAAATCTACCACACAGATAAATGAATCTTGAAGAGATATGATACTAAGTAGACTAAGTCAAACACAAAAGGACAAATATTGTATAATTCCACTTCAATGAGGTACCCAGAATAGTCAAATACATAGAGATAGAAAGAAAAGTTATTCCCACAGACTGGGATAAGAAGAGAATGTGGAGTTACTGTTTAATAGGTAAAGAAATTCAATTTGGGGACTTCTCTGGTGGTCGAGTGGTTCAGAATTTACTTGCCAATGCAGGGACACCGATGCAGGATTCCACATGCCTCAAGACAACTCTGCCTATGCACCACAACTACTGAGTCAGCACTCCAAGGCCTGAGATCCACAACTAATGAGCTCGTGTGCTGCAACTACTGAGGCCTGTGTACCTTAAAGCCCGTGCTCTGCAACAAGAGAAGCCACTGCAATAAGAAGCCTGTGCACCACAACAAAAAGTAGCCCCTGCTCACTGCAACTACAGGAAGCCCAAGCAAAGCAATGAAGATCCAGGACAGCCATAAATAAATAAATAATTTTAAAAAATAAATCAATTCAATTTGAGACAGTGAAAACATTCCAGACAATGGATAGTGGCGATAGCAACAGAACAATGTGAAATTACTCAGTGTCACTGAACTGCACACTTAAAAATGGTAAATTTTATGTGGTATATATATAATACTTCATCACAATAAAAAATAAGTTGAATGAGATTCTAGGGGAATTTAAATGAATAAAGTACATGGGATATAATATGTGAGCCTTAGAAGGAAATGGCAACCCACTACAGTATTCTTGCCTGGAGAATCCCAGGGACGGTGGAGCCTGGTGGGCTGCCATCTGTGGGGTCGCAGAGTTGGACACAACTGAAGGGACTTAGCAGCAGCAGCAGCAGAAGTATCACTACAAACAAACTGGAGGTGATGCAATTCCAGTTGAGCTATTTCAAATCCTAAAAGATGCTGCTGTGAAAGTGCTGCACTCAATATGTCAGCAAATTTGGAAAACTCAGTAGTGGCCACAGGACTGGAAAAGGTCAGTTTTCATTCCAATCCCTAAGAAAAGCAATGCCAAAGAATGCTCAAACTACCACACAATTGCACTCATCTCACACGCTAGCAAAGTAATGCTTCAAAATTCTCCAAGCCAGGCTTAAGCAATACGTGAACTGTGAAACTGCAGATGTTCAAGCTGGTTTTAGAAAAGGCAGAGGAACCAGAGATCAAACTGCTAACATCCGCTGGATCATCAAAAAAGCAAGAGTTCCAAAAAAACATCTATTTCTGCTTTATTGACTATGTCAAAGCCTTTGACTGTGTGGATCACAATAAACTGGAAAATTCTGAAAGTGATGGGAATACTAGAGCACCTAACCTGCCTCTTGAGAAACCTGTATGCAGGTGAGGAAGCAGCAGTTAGAATTGGACATGGAACAACAGACTGGTTCCAAACAGGAAAAGGAGTATAGGCTGTATATTGTCACCCTGCTTATTTAAATTATATGCAGAGTACATCATGAGAAAGGCTGGGCTGGATGAAGCATAAGCTGGAATCAAGATTGCCAGGAGAAATATCAATAACCTCAGATATCCAGATGACACCATCCTTATGGCAGAAAGCGAAGAACTGAAGAGCCTCTTGATGAAAGTGAAAGAGGAGAGCAAAAAAGTTGGCTTAAAGCTCAACATTCAGAAAACAAAGATCATGGCATCCAGTCCCATCACTTCATGGCAAATACATGGGGAACAGTGGAAACAGTAGCTGACTTTATTTTTGGGGGCTCCAAAATCACTGCAGATGGTGACTGCAGCCATGAAATTAAAAGACACTTACTTCTTGGAAGGAAAGTTATGACCAACCTAGACAGCATATTAAAAAGCAGAGACATTACTTTGTCAACAAAGGTCTGTCTAGTCAAGGCTATGGTTTTTCCAGTAGTCCTGCATGGATGTGAGAATTGGACTATAAAGAAAGCTGAGTGCCGAAGAACTGATGTTTTTGAACTGTGGTGTTGGAGAAAACTCTTGAGAGTCCCTTGGGACTGCAGGGAGATCCAACCAGTCCATCCTAAAGGAAATCAGTCCTGGGTGTTCACTGGAAGGACTGATGTTGAAGCTGAAACTCCAGTATTATGGCCACCTGATGCGAAGAGCTGACCCCTTTGAAAAGACCCTAATATTGAGAAGGATTGAGGGAAGGAGGAGAAGGGGACAACAGAGGATGAGATGGTTGGAGGGCATCACCAACTCGATGGACATGAGTTTGGGTAAACTCCGGGAGTTGGTGATGGACAGGGAGGCCTGGTGTGCTGTGGTTCATGTGTCGTAAAGAGTTGGACACGACTGAGTGACTGAACTGAACTGATAACATCTATTCTAACTATTTAGTTCTTTGCTTCTTTCTAGGGTGAGGAGAACTAATATTGTCAGATAAGACCCAATTTAAAAAGAGATTAGTTACCATACTTGGCTAACTAAAACCATAAGCAAAAGTATTGAAATATTTGTTAATATATGAAAGTGAAAGTGAAGTTGCTCAGCCATGTCCGACTCTTTGCGACCCCGTAGACTGTAGCCCACCAGGCTCCTCTGTCCATGGGATTCTCCAGGCACAAATACTGGAGTGGGTTGCCATTTCCTTCTCTAGGGGATCTTCCCAACCAAGGGATCAAACCCGGGTCTCCCGCATTAAGAGGCTTTATCCTCTGAGCCACCAGGGAAGCCCTAATATATGTATAGTATGGTGATATTTTTGAAATGATAGGTTGTCACAGTTATTATCACTTTCCTTAAAATATATATATATATACATATATATATATATATATACACACACACAAACATTACATCTTAATTCTTGACTCATTCCATCTTGACTAACATTCCACAGTTTATTCACTTTATTTCATTTGTCTACAACACTTCTTCATCATCCGGGTATTCCCAAGACAACAGAAGTGAGCAAGTAATAATACTTCTTCAGAAACTAGTTCTCAATTACAATTCCTTCAGTAGTATCTGAGAAGCTTTTTCAAAGGTGACCTAAACAAAAAAGGCACCCCTCTGGAAAAACTGCACACACAAATTGAGCTTTTCTTAGGAGTCCCAAGTATTAGTATTTTATATTTCCCATGCAGTCTCTGTTTTTCATAGTGAATCTACATTGTATACGTCAGAAGAGAATTATCATCACTGTTTGTAACCATAAAGATTCAGAAAAAAAAGAATTAGATCATCATCATGACAAGTAAATACTTCTACAAAGTAACATTCTAGGATTCAAAATATGTCCTACTTTTTCCTTTAGAGTTTTCTAAACTAGAGAGTATAACATGGAATAAACCATAAGGTATGTAGTCTAAAGTAAAACAAGTTACTATACAAATATAAAACAAAAACAAACAAGGTAAATTCTAGTATAATCCCAATCTCTATTTCCTAAAAGTCTATTCAACACACCAATGTCTGAAAATCCAAGTTATTCTTAAAAGATCAACTTCATGAAAATAAAAAATTAATGAGTTTATTCTGAACACTTAACACATTCAGCCAATCAATAGTAACAGTGTATATACTCCTGAAGTAAAACGAGAATTAAAAGATGAACAATAATGTCTCTGGGAGATTGAGATAATTGAGGAAAAAATTATACAACACCTAAATCTTTCCCATTTAAAGCACCTAAAAAGGTAGATTTCTATAAAAATTTGATAACTGTATTTTAAATCATAGTAAATCATTTACTACTAAAGTGTAAAGAAAATGGGAGAATGTGGTGGTAGTTAAAATGACTGCCATTAAATAGACAAGAGTGATCCCATACTCATCTGAAAATACACATAGCTCACTCAGATATATACCAGACATATAGTTAAAATGCCTGATGCATTTTATCACCCTTGAAAAAAATTATTTCCTTTGAAAATAACGATGCACTAAAGTAGGAAGAAGAGAAAACACAAAAATACAAAAATATTAAAACTTGGATTAGAGGAAAACTACCCTTTAGTTGACCCACGGTTGAAAACACTGACTCTGTTGATCCTACAGATCAGTCTTATCACAATCTATTACTCCTTTTCCATTTGCAGTTTGCATGTGCTTTCACTGTTTTGGACCAAACTAGTTCCCCAGCTCCTGAACAAAGCTCTAAATTATAAGATCACAAAACTATACCACATACAACAGAAAAATTCTCAAATATTAAACTTAAATACAAGCAATTAGTCAAACAGAACTGAGATGAATCACTTCTATCTGTTACAAAACTTTATTTGGAAATCTCTAAGATACATATATTTCAGAGGTCTTCAAATCTAAGTAAAAGTTTATTATTTTCTTGTTAAAATTTAAAGTTTGCAAACACTAGGCAAGGGAAGTACAGAAGTTCAGAAATATCCTCAAAGGAACTTGAGGAAAAGTTTTCTTTTAGTTACAATTTGTTGTTGTTTAGTTGCCAAGTCATGTGGACTCTTTTTGACCCCACAGACTGCACCATGTTAGGCTCCTCTGTCATCCACTATCTCCCAGAGATTGCTCAAATTCAAGTCCTTTGAGTCAATGATGCCATATTACCATCTCGTACTCTGCTGCCCTTCCCCTTTTGCCGTCAATCTTTCAATATAATATAGGTAACATCTCTAATCTATGAGTGATATTCTAGTTAATGGAAAAAATATTAAGAAAAATACCTTAACAGATGTGACTTCTCTGGTGGTCCATTGGCTAAGACTCCCAGCTCCCAAAGCAGGGGTGCGTGCATGCATGCTCAGTCGTGTCCAACTCTTTGCAACCCTATGGATTGTAGCCCACCAGGCTCCTCTATCCATGGAATTTTTCAGGTAAGAATACTGGAGTGGGTTGTCAATGCAGGGGGCTAGGTTCAATCCCTGGTCAAGGAACTAAACATCACAAGCTGCAACATGGCATGGAATTTGCATGCCACAACTGAAAGATCCCACATGCCATAACTAAAGATAGCTCCTGCCACAATGAATATTGGAGATCCCACACGCCACACCTAACACCTGGAGCAGCCAAATAAATAAGTATTTTTTAAAAATAAACCTTAACAAATACTTTGGCAAAGAAGACAGACACACAGATGGCAAACAGGCATATGAAAAGATATCCCACCATATATCGTCAGGGATATGCACATTAAAACAAGGTATCACTGTACATCTATTAGAAAGGCCAAAATACAGAACACTGACAACAACTACTGCTGGCAAAAATGAAACAGGAATTCTCATTCACTACGAGTAGGGATACAAAATGATAAAGCCACTTTGGAAAGCTGTTTGGTGGTTTCTTAAAAACTAAACACACTCTTACCACATAATCCAGCAATCATGTTCCTCAATATTTACCCAAATGAGATGAAAACTTATGTCCACAGGAAAACCTGCACATAGATGTTTATAGCAACTTTATTCATGACTGCCAAAAACTGGAAGCAACCCAAACATCCTTTGATAGGTGAATGAATAAACTGCAGTACATCCAGACGACAGAATATCATTCAACACTTAAAAAATTAAAAACAACAACAAAAAACACCCATGTATGTGGAGGAACCTTAAATGCATACTACTAAGTGAAAGAAGCCAATATGAAAAGGCTGTGTGATTCCAACTATATACCATTCTGGAAAACACAGAACAATACAGAGAGTAAAAAGACCAGTGATTGCCAGGGGTTGGAGATGAGAGAGGTGAATAGGCAGAGTACAGAGGATTTTTAGGACAGTAAAACTATTCTGTATAGTGTCGTGAATATATATAAGTATCTATCTACAATGGTAGACACAGGTCATCACACATTTGTCCAAACCTACAGAATGTACAAACCCAAGAGTGAATACTAAGATCAAACTATGGACTCTGGGTGATAATAATGCGCTCATGCAGGTTCATCAACTGTGCCAAATACACCATTCTCATGGGAAATGCCAAATATGAGAGAGTCTATGCATGTATGAGGGCAGGTACCTTCTTCTCAATTTTGCTATGAATCTAAAATTGCTCTAAAAAATAAAGTCTTTAAAAACTTAAAATAGATATGAGCTATCAAGTCATGAAAAGACATGGAGAAACCTTATCTTTGATAAGCAAAATGCATATTGCTACGTGAAAGAAATCAATACGAAAAGGCCACACACTTGAGATTTTAACTATATAACATTCTGGAAAAGGCATAACTACACAGACAATAAAAAGATAACTGGTTCCCAGGGATTCAGAAGGAGGGAGAAAGAGAAGAACAGGTGGAGCAAGAGACAGCAGAAAGATCAGCAGTTGCCAGGGGTTTGGTGAGAAGGATAGAGGGACCAATATGTGGAACACAGATTTATAGGGGAGTGAAACTATCCTGTATGATACTGTAACAGTGAACACATTTGTCAAAGCAACAAATGTGTATGTCAAGTTTATCAATGTATTGACACAAAGAGCGAATCTTAATGTAAACTATGGACTTTAGTTAATTTAATACTGGCTTATCAACTGCAACAAATATACCACACTAATAAAAATGTCAATAATATGAGAAATGGGAGTGTGCAGTGGTAAGGATATGGAAACTGTGCTTTCCACTGAATTTTTCTATAAACCTAAAAATGCTGGGAAAAAAAAAAATCCTAAAAAAAAAAAAATGCTGAAAAAGTCTAATAATTTTTTAAATGTTTAAGGGAGCATAATAAATAACAAATTTATATTAAAAACAAGCAATCTCATACTTCATTTCAAAATAATTTACAAATGTATTAAAATTTTAAATGTTGAAAAAAGAAGCCATGACAGAATTTGAATATAGTAAATATTTTTATAATCTTAGGGACAAGAAAGTCTAAGCATAATACCAAGGGTAATTTTTTAAAAATTAGCTTAAAAACAAATGACAATGCATTAAAAACAAATGCAACTTGCAAAGGCAGGTAGCACTGATATCGTGAATGGACATTTTATACCTCTAAGAAAAAAAATGGAAAAAAAGACTGGTGAGGGGCACATGACATGAACAAATAAATCACAGAAATTAACAACGATATAAGAAAATTCTTACATCGTTGGTTATTTATTCAAAATAATACAAAATAAAACATCAAAATGACTACAGATGTCTTCTACGTATCAGAATAGAAAATACTAAAAAGATAATACTTTGATGTGCTTAAGGGATAGTAAATTTGTCATTCTTCCACATATCTAAAAAATTAAATTAATAAAACATTTTTGACAGTAATTAAACAAAAAAAATCACATCAAAAGCCTTTTTAAATTGCATATCCCCTTTACCAAGCAGTTCAATTCTAGGAACTCATCCAAAGAATATAATCAAGGATACAGGACAAAGAACATATACAAAAGCAATGTTGTCTATAATTCAGAAAAATTATATATCTAAATGCTCCTGGGAAATTATTAGTAAAACTACAAAAAAATCTATACAGTGCAACAGTCTTTAAACAGCACAACCCAGTGATATGAAAGGCACATAAATTTTGTGGGGTAAAAACAGTTAAAATGTACAGCACAGAGAAGTCACACTGTATACACTTAAGCAAATTCAACCACAGCACCTCTTTCCACCAAAAATAGGGAAATTCTTCCTATTAATCCAGTAAGCAAATTGTCAGCAAATAAAAACTGAGAAGAGAAGACTGTTCCCTCAGGTAGTCTGCATATCATAGCATCTCTCTATATTTCACTGTGCTGAATGTGATTCTAGAATTATGCGCTTTGCAAGGAGAGCCAACCAGTCCATCCTAAAGATCAGTCCTGGGTGTTCACTGGAAGGACTGATGTTGAAGCTGAAACTCCAATACTTTGGCCACCTTATGCGAAGAGCTGACTCATTGGAAAAGACCCTGATGTTGGGAAGGATTGAGGGCAGGAGGAGAAGGGGACAACAGAGGATGAGATGGTTGGATGGTATCATCGATTCGATGAACATGGGTTTGGGTAACCTCCGGGAGTTGGTGATGGACAGGGAGGCCTGGCGTGCTGCGGTTCATGGGGTCGCAAAGAGTCGGACACGACTGAGTGACTGAACTGAACTGACCTGAATACTAAAGGTCATTTAAACACAAGTCAACTACTTCATCTGCTGCCCAACTGAAGAAATGATTTCTCCCCACTAGAAAGAAAAGCAGCAGAACTGTAGTTAATGAGACACAATTTCTGAAGAATTTTTAAGGATAATTTTAATCTGATGATATTTTTCATTTTATATAACAATTTTAAGTATCAATTCCCACTGAATTGGAGAATCAATTATACCATGTTTTATTTGGAGCTTCCCAGGTGGCTCAAGTGGTAAAGAATCCGCCTGCCAATGCAGGAGACCAGGGTTCAATTACTGGGTTGAGAAGATCCCTGGAAGAGGAAATGGCAACCCACTCCAGTATTCTTGCCTGGAGAATTTCACCAAAACCACAGGTGACAAAAGAAAGAATACTGGAATTTCCATGGACAGAGGAGCCTGGTGGGCCACAGTCCATGGCGGTCACAAAAAGTTAGACGCAACTGAGCACCATGTTCTACACACAAAATTTGTATACAGGACTTTGTTTTGCAAAATGAAAACGTGTACATATACACAAGAATAACATTCTAGAAGGATCTTTACCCTATGGAAGAAGTAGGTTATCTCTGTTGTAAGAATTTTCTTGCTTATTTTATATAAAGTACATGTATCCGACAGTAAGTGTTTATAAATTCCACTCTGGAGGGTCAGAGAAAAGACAACTAGACAGCTAATGTACAATGAAATACAATCTAATCATTTCAGAGAGAAAAATTTTACCAGTTAATTGATTAAAAGCAAGTACATGTTTTTGTAAACTAAAATACACAATATTCAAACCTACTCAGGCACAGATTACTCTGCTTTTGACTAAACCAACATACATTTAAAAAATCATTTTGATTCCCAAAGAAGTACATAAAATTTTAAACTATGTATTATAATTTGTTGTTTCACACACTAGAAAGAGAAAAAAGGTCAAGCCAGTATCCAAAATAAATTATTCCAACACTTTAAATATGATATGACTAACAGTCATAGTATATTCCTTAAAACAAGGTATGTATCAAAAGGAACCAGAACTTCTCAAAGAAATGATTGATTCTAAGGCTGGGGCAGGTTATGCACAAGATGAACCTAGAACATCTTGTTATGCCAAAAACTACGAAATTGTGCTTAAAAAAAATGAGGGAATGCCATAAAGACATTCCAACCAAGCTAGAGAAGCCTTATACTAGGTAAATCTGAGACAATCTGAACACCAAAATCATTATGGATGATAATAAATGATCAACCAATGAAAGAAATATGATAGCTAGATAGGTAGGTAGATAAATGGGAGAGGATTGCTTTTAATTACAGTAAAATGCCAAGTGTTAACTAGAAACTATAGAAAAGTGCTGCTGTATTTTAAAAAAAAAAACACACTACTACAATCTTTCAGCTGTCATTTTCAACACAGTAAAAACTGATTCAGGCAAGCATCATCAGTGGATGCTAAGTCTAGATGGAAATGTCTCTAAAGAGCAGGGGGACTACAACGTGTTAAACCGTCTCCCCCATATACTGCTTATAAACTGCAAAGGGGAAAAAAGTAACTACAGACTAGAGCAATCAGACAATACCTAGGTGATTAAAATTAACATTAAATGAAGGGCAGACGACATCATGTACCTCTGGATGTACAGAAACATATAGAATACATAACCTGAGTTTATTCACAAGTAAATATTAGCAAACTTACAACAGGTAACTTTATATAAAAAAATAAGAGCAGGGGGAACGCTCTTCAAATACATTAATGTCATAAAAGACACAAGCTATGGAAATGTGCACAGATTAAAGAAGACTAAAGGGGAACCAGAGATCAAATTGCCAACATCTGCTGATCTTAGAAAATGCAAGAGAATTCCAGAAAATCATCTACTTCTGTTACACTAAAGCCTTTGACTGTGTGGATCACACAGACTGTGGAAAATTCTTCAAGAAATGGGAATACCAGACCACCTTACCTGTCTCCTGAGAAACCTGTATGCAGGTCAAGAAGCAACAGTTAGAACCGAACATGGAACAACTGACTGATTCAAAATTGGGAAAGTGAAAGTGAAGTCACTCAGTCATGTCCTACTCTTTGTGACCACATGGACTATAGCCTACCAGGCTCCTCCGTCCATGGGATTTTCCAGGCAAGAGTACTGGAGTGGGTTGCCATTTCCTTCTTCAGGGGATCTTCCCGACCCAGGGATCAAACCCAGGTCTCCTGCATTGCAGGCAGATGCTTTACCATCTGAGCCACCAGGGACACCCCCAAATTAGGAAAGGAGTATGTCAAGGCTGTATATTGTGACCCTGCTTATTTAACTTATATGCAGAGTACATCACGCGAAATGCCAGGCTGGATGAAGCACAAGCTGGAATCAAGACTGCTGGGAGAAATATCAATAAACTCAGATATGCAGATGACACCACCCTTATGGCAGAAAGCAAAGAACTAAAGGACCTCTGGATAAAGGTGAAAGAGGAGACTGAAAAAGCTGGTTTAAAACTCAAACATTCAAAAAACTAAGATCATGGCATCTGGTCCCATCACTTCATGGCAAACAGATGGGGAAACAGTGGAAACAGTGAGAGACTTTATTTTGGGGGGGCTCCAAAATCACTGCAGATGGTGACTGCAGCCATGAAATTAAAAAACGCTTGCTCCTTGGAAGAAAAGCTATGACCAACCTAGACAGCATATTAAAAAGCAGAGACATTACTTTGCCAACAAAGGTCCATCCAGTCAAAGCTATAGTTTTTTCCAGTATTCATGTATGGATGTGAGAGTTGGACCAGAAAGAAGGCTGAGCATCGAAGAATTGATACTTTTGAACTGTGGTGTTGGAGAAGACTCTTGAGAGGCCCTTGGACTTCCGAGAAACCAAACCAGTCAATCTTAAAAGAAATCATTAGAATATTCATTAGAAGGACAGACGCTGAAGCTCCAGTACTCTAGCCAACTGATGTGAAGAACTGGATCATCAAAAAAGACCCTGATGCTGGGAAGGGCTGAAGGCAGGAGAAGGGGACAACAGAGGACAAGATGGTTGGTGGCATCACTGACTGAATGGACAGTGAGTTTCAGCAAGCTCTGGGAGATGGTGAAGAACAGGGGACAGGAAGGACAGGGAAGCCTGGCGTGCTGCAGTCCATGGGGTCACAACGAGTTGGACACGACTCAGCAACTGAACAGCAACAACAGAGAAACTTGACAACTAAATGCAATACCTGGATAGTATATCAGAAAAATTATTGAAAAGGAAATTTTGAATAGGAAAAAAACTGTCCCTACATAGATATAACCAGGGCTAGAAGAAATATTTAAAGATGCTTTTACAGCTCTGTGATTGCAAGGTTCTAAAGAGAATTCAACCAGCTTCTGCTTTTTCAAAGTATTGCCTCAAAGCAAGCGTAACAAATAAGCAACAACCCAATTCAATCAAAACCATCAACCAGAAAGTTAATAAAATTTTCCTCCAATTCCATAAAGTTGTAGCCAATAGTCTGATCCATATTCTGTTATAATTGTTTTCCTTCCTCAAAGTTAACAATACACTAACATATTATATCACTGAGACCAATAATAAGCAAAAAATCTAAGGAACTCTGACATTTTACCATTATAGCTGGAAATTTGTAAACTTTGATTACTGAATACACTTTTCAAAATATGTAAATTCCATCATTATAAACATTCTCCTTTAAAGTAAAAACTTAAAGACAATGTTTTAAAAACATTGACCCTACAAAGCAACATCTATGTTAAACATACCTGTTGTCAATGTTCTTTATCACATAATAGTATTAAACTTATGAAAAAGACCACCCTAATGGTTGAAGGTGAAGAGAGACTCTGGATCAGATTAGCTGAGTCCAGTTTCTGGCTCCACAGTTGACTATCTGAGAATTCTTGGGCAAGCTACATAACCACCCATCTCCTCTTTTTCCTAATCTATAAAATGGTATAATCACCTCATAGGTGAATATACACCTCACAGAATGACGACGACTAAACGAGGTATTTTTATCAGCACATAGAAAGTGTTTAATAAATATTAGCCATTATTACTTTTTACATTCTTAAAAAGTAATCACATTATCACATCCATTAGGATGGCTACTATCCAAAAACCTGAAAATATCAAGTGTTGACAAAGTAGGGAGAAACTGGAACCCTTGTGAGCTGTTACTGGGATTATAAAAAGGTGCAATTTCTATGAAAAACATTATGGTGGTTCCTTGGAAAAATTAAAAATTTTCTATCATATGATCCTACAATGCCACTTTCACATGTACACTCAAAAGAACTGAAAGTAGATTCTCAAAGAGATGCTTGCATACTCACACAGTCACACTGTCCACAACGGTCAAGAGGTAAAACAATGCAAACACCCATCCAGGGATCAATGGATAAGCAAAAATCTGACACACACACATTTATACACACACACACATTTACACACACACAATGCCACCCCCCACCACTCACTGTTATTCAGCCTTAATAAGGAAGGAAATCCTATCACATGCTACAACATGAATGAACTTTGAGAACATTATGCTAAGTAAAATAAACCTGTCACAAAAAGACAAATACTTTATGATTTCCCTATATGAGGTATTTACAGTAGCCAAAATCAGAGACAGAAAGTAGAATGGTGGTTACCAAGGGCGGGAGAGGAAGAAAAGGGGAGCTGCTGCTTAATACATATTGAGTTTTAGTTTTGCAAGATGAAGAAGTTCTGAATTGTTTCACAGCAATATGAATATACTTAACATGCTAACCAACACATTTAAAAATGGTTAAGGTGATAGATTTTAGGTTTTTTTTTTTACAATTAAAATAAAAAAGGAGTCACACTTGAGACTCAGTATCTCCAAATTTAAATGTCCTTCACTATGTTTACAAGGGCAAGTGAAAGTTAATAAAGTAGCAGTAAAGAAATTTGAAGCTAAAAATCTCAGAAATGGACAGTTTCATTGCATAATCCATCTTCATTTTGAAATATGTGTAGAATTTAAATAAAATAGTGCTTTAAAATAAGACTGCTATTTATCACAGACAAAATATACAAATCATGTGACACAACTTACTAAAGTCTCCAAAGCCAGTCTGATCTTGAGCCCAGGTTTTTCTCCTGTGCACAAGGAAGGTAGATGAGTTCTCCGGTCCCATAAGTAAACCCAGAGGTCTAGACTGGTACAAAATCTTTAAGGACTACCGAGATCCTCTCTGATCCCAGACAAACCTGAGAATAAGAGATGACTGCAAACCACTATGGACCTGAACAGCTGACTGTCATCAAACCGTATCCAATATATTTTACTCACAAAATTTTCAACTAGAAGTACAAAAAATGAGACTACAAAATCAAATATATTAAGTTTTCAACTTGCTCTCACCTAAATTAGGGATTAACATCAGGTGGACTTTATTTCCCATTTATACAAAAATAATCACCAGATGTTTGGGGAATAAATGTTTTTTAAATACATAGTTCACAGACTTTTTTAAAACTATAATTTAAATACTCACCTCTAAAGAAACAACTTAGCTAAAACTCAGAAGTTAACAAAATCTTCTACTTTCAATAATTTTTAAATCTACAAACCATCCTTCAAGGATACTACTACCAAGCCTCAAAGCAAGAACAATGATTACCATATTTCACTGAATTGAGGTTACTGATACTGACACTATCAACTATAAAATGCACCATTATTTCACATGCCACTAAGAATGTAAAACCAATGCCAATATATATCCATTATAAAATTCATCCCAGGTTCAGAGATGTTAGTTTTTTAAAACTGGTATCTTAGAACAGATATAGTGCAGTATGTGCATGCTTATTCCTCTGAATAACAACAAAGTGGTGGTGGTTTAGTTGCTAAGTTGTGTCCAACTCTTGCGACCCCATGGCCTAGTCTACCAGGGTCCTCTCTTCATGGGATTTCTCAGGCAAGAATACTGGAGTAGGTTGCCATCTCTTTCTCCAGGGAATCTTCCCAACCCAGGGATTGAACCCGTGTCTCCTGCATTGCAGGTGAATTCTTTACTGTTGAGCCACCAAGGAAGCCCTTCAAGGTGCCAGAAACCTAACCTTAATAATGTATCAACTACAGGGGGCGGGGGGTGGCAGGGGGATAACATAACAACTTAGGTCCTTGCACAGAGTTGTTTTAAATGCATGAAAACAGTGGATACAAACTACCGATTCAAGAATCACTCAATAAATAACTGTTGTAGACTTCAAGTCCAAGTAGTAACTAAGTAATTCACTATAGCCTAAGGAAGTGACTCCCAAACTCTTAAAGCCAAAAACCTAAGCCCCATATGATTTTCAACAATTAATGGTCAAAAAAAAAAAAGAAACAATTAATGGTCAAGACCCTAGGTCTCCTTTAATTCAATGATTCACAAGTATCACCTCAGAAGATGAAGTACTACCTACTAAAGGAAAAAACAGTTAACACAGAATTTTTCAGTACATACTATAAACACAATGGACTCTAGTTTAACTCAGGGTAATTTACAAGTTTAAAAAACTATCACAGTGTTTCAAAAACAGTGGTACAGATGCAAAGGGAAGAAAATCTTATTGGCCTAAAAATTTTCAAAAATTAATTAATCCAACTTAAGCATGTACCAACAACTGCATTTATTAATTTAGTAGTGTCAACAATTCAATTACAGTATAAAAACACAAAAAACCCTCTACTAAATTTACTTGTTTCAAAATTCCTAAAATGTATTACTTTCCTTACACCAAAATCTGATACTATATTCTATACGACCTTAAATATAAGTAAACCTAAACAGCAAAGCTTAAATTCACTACCAATAAAATCACACAGGACAAAGATTTACAACTTAAGTTACAATTAGAAAACTAACTCTATCAGAATTCAATTATGCATAAGAATAAACACATTCAAAATAGGTGAGGCAGAATATATTTTAAAAAAAAAATCCCCATCAACATTGCAAATCTACTTCCCATCTCAATCTAAGTGTTGGTTCTGGTTGACTACTTCACTAATCATTTAATTTTCTTAAGTCATGGACTCCACACAGAGGACTCCATCTATCTATGAATTACATGTAAAATAAGACATACAAGTCATACTACTTTTTCCTAAACAGTGAGCCTATTAAATAAAATATTCCTAGGTTTAATGGTGATTTAGAAAATAACTAGAAATGATTTTCCCTTCCTCTGTTGTTTTTTCAAAGGAATCCAATTTGATCCATTTGGACCTTAAACCTCAGAACTTAGAAATTCAAATGGAGTAAATGTCCATCTGTTTAAACAAAATAAGCAAAATATGGGTCATTTTTAAACATGAGTAACAGACATATAAAAGTTCATTATACTGTTCTCTCTGTTGTGGTGTATCTTTTCGAAAGTTTATAATAATGCTAAATTATATTTAAGTGTACGGAGTGATCTTTTTTAACGTTTTCTTTAATTCTAAAACTAATTTAGTAGAGTATCAATTTACCAATAAGCTATTTGATAGAATACTTTAACTTGAAAGTAGGATAGGATAGGCTACATTAACCTCAAATCACATCAGAAGTTACTCCATCAATACATAGATATAAGGCTGTAACTACTGAGGGAAAAAATATAACGCAATGAAATGTCTTATTTTAATATGTTATATAGTCAATGATTAATAAAAATGCATTTTATTCTTAGAATTGAAAGGGACAATTTTTCCAGTTCAGTGGTTTGTACACTTTTCAAGGTACCTAGAGAAAAGGGCCACAACAGATCATCTTGTTTTATATACCATGAATTGTGTACAAAATATAAAATTTTGCTTTAAAAAAGAATCTAGCTACTTTTTAGGAAAAAGGTTAAAAGCCACTGTTTCACTGCATCCACATGCCACAGCTAATGCAGTGACCTAGAAAAGATTATATGATTTATACCATCTCATTCAATCAATAGCACTGTCAGGAGTAGAACTCAGCACCCTTGTTCAGTTCTCCTTTAAAACAATGAACCACATCAAATTTAAGTTACAGTTAAGAATAAAACTGTTTCAATATTCTTGTCTGTAAAATAAGATTAGACCAAGATTATCTGTAAGATCATTTTTCAAGTCTAAAACTCTAACTCTACAAATGCCAAGTTTAAACAGAGGTCTAAATTAAGAGAATGAATGTTCTTAATCACAGAACTCTTCAAACACTTTCAGATATTCCAGAGAAAGAACAAAACCAACACAGAAACAAGCTAACAGTTAGTCAGTCATTACTTTTTGCAACCTCTTCATTTTTTAATGCTAGGATATTACACTTTGTTATCAAAGACCATTGAAATAATCATACTGAAAGTTTTTTTGATTATTACATACTTTTGGAAAAGATATTGACCTAAGTATCAAAATACACAATTCACTGGATGTTCAAGGAACTGCATGCCTCACAGAGAACCAAGTATATCACTCTCTTAAGTTTAAAATAAGTGAATTCAGAGAAGCATTAAGCCCACCTGACACATAATGGTCACAAATAAAGTTTTAATTCCCACCTATTAAAGCCTGAAAGAGGTTGCTCTGGAATATGTTAATAACCCGTTCTATGGAACTTCTGAGCTGTCTGTCTTCTGTTTGGCTTAGTCTCGAACGATAATCTTCCAAAAGGTGCAGTGCTCTCTGGGTATCTGAAAAGAAAAAAAAAGTTTGATTAAAATTATGTATTTATAAGGAAGTACTACAAACTAGCTATGCAGCAAATGACTGCAAGATACCTAAACAATTCTCCAAACCTCCAAGTCAATTCACACTACTGTATTCCTGTACACATAAATAATCCTTAGAAATGATTCCAAAAATGTTCATTATGTCACAATAAAACAAGGTGAGTAGTTTGTAACCAATGTGTTCTAGTGATCATTTAATCACTGTTAGTAACAGTTTCAGTTGATCTGATATACAAACGCCGATTACTACAATCCGTCATTATAACTCAAGTATTCTTTCAAAACTAGTAGTTCTTAGCCAGTATTCCACATTCATTCACGAAAGGGTTTACTAAGAATGATAAAATATTAAAACGCCAGCACAAACTTTTTAAACAGACATTTCAGAGGGGAAAAAAGTTAATTGCCTCTCTAGTCCAGAGATGTCAAGGGAAAAAAGTTTGACAAACATTTAGGTGTTTCCATCTTCTGAATGATTGAGGCTTAGTTCCCTAAGTAGTAAGGCTAAGGCTGTGCTGTCTCATCAGTTACACAAACATCTGTTAAAACACAGCAAGCACAAAACAGAAAAAAGCAAAGGATACCCACAAGAGTTTCGAAGTAAACTCTCACCTTGCTTCCGGACCGGCATTTTTCTCCAGAATCAGGAAGAGAGCACACACCTTAGAACACAAAACAGAAAGGAAACAGAACTTAATTTAGAAAAGAACAAAATAGAGGTTAAACTAGCATTTACTCCTAATTCTCAAATAGAAATACTCCTAGCCCTATTTGAAAAGTCCACCTGGCAAAGTTTTCCCAAGTGAAAGAGAGCCTCAAAACCCAGCAGTGCCAATCTAGAAAGCTTTTACCTAAGGTTGGGTTCTCCTGCAAATTAAGAGCAGACAGAAGCAAGCTGCCAAACTCTCCTCGAAAGCTGCCCCTTCTCCAAAGTGTGCTTAATGCTAGACGTGGGGCCACCCCTCCCCCGGCATAAGAAGGCATACCCCCCCACCTGCTACTGGGGGGTGAAGAGGCGCTCCGACCCTTGGCCCCTAAACCAGCAGAGACCGTAAAGCACTCGGAGAAGGAACCAACTGGATTGATCACCCCGCCCTGCTCGGGCCCCCTCCTCTCGCTTGCCTGATTCCTTGTTGGCTTCCTCCGAGCTACTCCAGCGAGGGCCGGACAGGACAGCGGCCGCTCTCCGACGCCCTCGTGCCCCACATGCACACCTCCGCGGGCCCCCACACCTGCGGCGCCGCCACAAAGTTCCTGCGAGTGGCGTGCGCTCGGAGCTGGGGTGCGCCCCGGCCCGTCTCCCCCGCCCTGCCCCGCTCCACGTCCCCCCGCCCCACCCGGGGCTCGCGGAGCTGTGCAGAGGGGGGTGAGGGAACGGGGGAGGAGCTCCCCTCGGCGGCTGCACCCCCGTTGCCTCTTCCTCCGCCTCAGCCGCCGGCGCCTCCTCACTCGCCGGTGCCCGCTAGCCCGCTCGCCCTCTCAGCCCCTAACCGCCACACCCCCGGAACCTCGCCTCCTTCCGCGCCCCCAACCGCTCTCCCCCCAAACTTTCCGCCAAGATGGCGGCCCTTGATCTGGATTGCCGCGCCCCCACGTGACCGCTTTCCCAGCGCTCTCAGCCAATGGGAAGTGAGGAGGCGGCTCGCGCCGAGCCCCGGGCTCTCAGCGCTGCTACCTTTGGGTTCGAAGAGGGAGGAGGGCCAGGAGGGGGCTGGGGACGGCAGAAGGGGATCTGAGGAACGTCGAAGTGAACCTCCTAGCGTAAAGGCGCGGCCACCGAAGTGGTTCTGAGAACAAAGGAGTTGACGCACAGACTCTACAGGTGGGCCGGAGCGCCCTGGAAGAGCCCGCCTTTACCTCGTCCTAGCCCACCGGTGTGTCCCGCGGTTCTGAGCTAGTAGCGCACCAGGCGAGGAAGAGTGACAGTGTCGGAAGAGAAATGTGACCTCACCTACACCAGATCCGGGACACACATTCCGAGACACCCTTTACCCTCACTAAACGCGTGTCGTTTCCAACTCAGCCGGACAGAGATCCACCCCGGGGGTGGATCCCCAACCTGGAAAAGCATTCTCTGGGAGGTGTCGCCTGAGCCACCCACGATAGGGGGCGGGAAAGGGCGGAGCCTGGGAGGGGGGAAAGGGAGGTGTTTGCGAGGGGGATGGGTGCCGTCTCTGCATTCTTATACTTGGTGCTAATTTTTAAAAAGTTACTATTGGCCCCTCAGTAAAAGTTTTGGAGGAATTGAATTAAAGAAAGGTAGGTAAAATGTGGAGATTAGTTAATCTGATAAGAGATTGACGGTTTTCCCAGAGAATTTTTTAAATCTAAGTGATTAATTCCAAGTATGAATGCATTTAAGGATGGGAATAGAAAATTGGTTCGTTCGTTTTCTGATTCATTCTCCCTTGCCTGCAACTCCCGCCAAGTCAACAGCTTCAAGTATTACCCAAGCTCTGGCGGCCCCTTTAAGAACTCACCTGTAGCTACCGCCCACCGAGCCGAAGCTCAGTTAGCAAAGTTCCTTTAAGTTTCGGTTGCACCTAGAAACGGGACTACTGGCCGGCCTGGACCCCGCTCCGGGGCTGAGCCTCCGAGGTTCTGGAAAAGGAATTGGGAAAAGCTGTCCAAATCACTTCCAGGTCTTCGACCCTCTTCTGTGTAGCAGCAACCTCCATGCTCTTATCCAGGGAGAAGAATTTGCCCAAGATCACCCAGTTCGGTTTAGTCACTCAGTCGTGTCCGACTCTTTGCGACCCCATGAACTGCAGCACGCCAGGCCTCCCTGTCCATCACCAACTCCCGGAGTCCACCCAAATCCATGTGCATTGAGTCGGTGATGCCATCCAACCATCTCATCCTCTGTCGTCCCCTTCTCATCCCGCCTTCAATCTTGCCCAGCATGAGAGTCTTTTCTAATGAGTCAGTTCTTACTAGAAGGTGGCCAAAGTATTGGAGTTTCAGCTTCAGCATCAGTCCTTCCAATATATATTCATAACTGATTTCCTTTAGGATTGACTGGTTGGATCTACTTGTAGTCCAAGGGACTCGCAAGAATCTTCTCCACCATCAGAGTTCAAAAACATTAATCCTTCCGCGCTCAGCTTTCTTTGTAGCCCAATTTTCACATCCATACATGACTACTGGAAAAAGGATAGCTTTGACTAGACAGAGCTTTGTTGGCAAAGTAATGTCTCAACTTTTTAATATGCTGTCTAGGTTGGTCATAACTTTTCTTCCAAGGAGCAAGTGTCATTTCATGGCGGCAGTCACGATGTGCAGTGATTCCTTACAAATAGCTGTGAAAAGAAGAGAAGCAAAAGAAAGGAGAAGGGGAAAGATAAACCCATCTGAATGAAGAGTTCCAAAGAATAGCAAGGAGAGATGAGAAAGCCTTCTCAGTGATCAATGCAAAGAAATAGAGGAAAACAATAGAATGGGAAAGACTAGAGATTGCTTCAAGAAAATTAGAGCTACCAAGCGAACATGTCATGCAAAGATTGGCACAATAAAGGACAGAAATGGTATGGACCTAACAGAAGCAGAAGATATTAAGAAGAGGTGGCGAGAATACACAGAAGAACTGTACAAAAAAGATCTTCATGACTCAGATAATCATGATGGTGTGATCACTCATCTAGAACCAGACATCCTGGAATGTGAAGTCAAGTAGACCTTAGGAGGCATCACTGTGAACAAAGCTAGTGGAGGTGATAGAATTCTGTTGAGCTATTTCAAGGTCACCCAGAGTTAGTGACAAAACTGGAACCACAGAGATCATGTCTGTGAAAACTAGAAGGCTTTTCCCAGTAAACCAGATAGTCTTTCACCGAAGCAATATCCTTGGGCTAATAAAGGGAAGTCCCAGGAACCTTGTACTGTAATCATAACAGTTGCTCAGGGGTATATGGGTTTCACTTCTGGATTGCATCTTGGAATCCTAACTTGTTTTGAGAACCCAGTGACTTAAGAGCTCATCTAGACGTACTATCTCAGTTTAATATAAACTGAGGTCCATAGAGGGGAAGCAACTTGCCCAAGGACATGTAGACTAATCAGTGACAGCAGCCCAGAATTAATGCTCCTAGCTTCAGTTCACGATTCCTTCCACTGTGACCTTGGACACTTGAGAGTAGCATATTGCTGGTGTATTGATAGAAAATCTCTTTATGTGCTCCTGCATCAGGGGAGCTTGAGCAACAGTTAAAGCAGCATTTCAGAGAAGAAATGGGGTGGAAAAGTAAAAGGAAGATCTTAAAAGCAAGGGCTTAAATAGGAGGGTTTTTTAAATAGTGAAATAGGCGGTGGGGAGGGTTAATAGTAGGCTCCCCTGGATGGCTCAGATGGTAAATAATCTGCCTGCAATGCAGGAGACCTGGGTTGGATCCCTGGATTAGGAAGATCCCCTGGAGGTGTACATGGCAACCCACTCCAGTATTCTTGCCTTGAGAATCCCTATGGACAGAGGAGCCTAGCAGGCTATAGTTCTTCAAGTCGCAAACAGTTGGACAAGACTGAGCAACTAAGCACAGCACAGCAAAGGGTTAACAGTGAAGATGGCTGATGGCATGCCTGCTGTTATCAAGACTTCACTGATGAACTGTGAGTGAAGTGGTTCCACTTCAGGAACCATTCTAAGAATGGAATCTGCAGAATTTAGAAGAAGAAGAGATTTCATCTACCCCCTTAATTTCATCTGTTGTTCATATATGTTCACTTGGTAGATGATGGGGATAGAAATAAAGATCTAAGCCCTGCTCTCAAGGACCCACAGCCTAGTAACAAATGGACAAAGACAAATGCAGGTTTTCTCAGGGGCCACTGACAAGTCAAAAACAAAATCTGTGTGAGTTCTCAATGTCTTCCTAGTCCTCTCCCTAAAAACAAAAAGAAGGCAGAGAAAGAAGAGGAAGCAAGAGGATGTGAAGCCCTTTCTTGTTGTCATCTTTTAGCCATACGTGGTCAGCAGTGTCCAGAATGGACATAAATGAATGACACTAACACCTGTTTCACCCTTGGGGCTAGGACAAGTCCAGGCCTAGAATGCAGAGCCTTTACTCTTCATTCCTCCCTTCTATCCATCAGTATTAGTTACCTAAAGCTGTAAAACAAATTCCTTAGAGCTTAGTAACTTAAAACACAGTAGCTTAGTAACTAAAATAGTAATAAACATTATCTCACATTTTCTGTGTATCAGAAATTCAGGAGAACTTTAGCAGGATGGTTCTGGCTTGTGGTCTCAAGAGATTGCAGTCAAGATGTTTACCAGGGCTGCAATCATCTGAAGATTTAACGGATTAAAGAGGTTCTTCCAATATGACTCCCACATGGCCTCTGATTGTTGGCAAGAGGCCTCAGTTTACCAAGCTGTTCTGTCTATAAGGCTGCGTGATTATCTTCATGATATGGTGGCTGACTTTCTCCAGAGCAAGTGTTCATAGAGAGCAAGGCAGCAACCGCAACATCTTTCATAACCTAATCTCAGAAGCAACATACCATCATTTTCACAGCCTCACATTTGTTACTCAGGTCAGCCTCAAAGAGTGAATATCAGGAGGTTAGACTCAATGGGGGCCTCTTAGAGTCTGGCTACCACATCATCACAACATACAAAGCAATGGCATCTGGATTTTTCCAAACATTTATTTCCTTGAAGTTCTCCTCACTTCATGCAGATAGCAGCTGCCATCAACTAAGATCTAATACAGGATCTGATTAATGTTCCAACCTCCTCATTAAAAATAATTATAATAATGAATATATATAGATATATGTATATAAACTTTCCAGCTACAAGTTAACTTTCCTTTGAAATAGCTTCAAAGCCTTAGGAGTCAAAGGATTACAGATAAAGGTTCTAATTCACTATTCTTCTATTGAGATGTCAGAGATTTGATTGTCAAACAAGATTGTTGTTCAGTTTTAAACCTTCCCTTCCCAATAATCCTTCTACCCAAGCCACCCTTATAGCTCCACATCTCTGTGTCCTTTCTCCCAGCCAGGTCCTCAGCCTATCTTGTGTAAAATTACCCAGGTCCTGCCAGACTCTATTGCATCTTTTGCTCTCACTCTGGCAGTGGCAGTGTGCTGCCCATGCCAAGGTCATCAATAAAAGGAAAGGATGCTATCAAAAACAGCCATGCCAGCTTAGGCTGCAGGAAAAGGAACAGTGTTGAGAATGATACAAGTGACCATGCTGGTTTAGACCTCCAGGAAGAGCTCAGGAGGCGTTTCCTGGCAACACACTTAAGAGGGATCTAGCAAACCAGCAACTAGAAAGAAAAGAGGAACCAGAGCAGTCAGGGATGTGAAACCTTACTCCAAAGGGAACCTAGGGTCAGTTCTTTCAGAAAAGAGAACTTTAGGGAGCTTGACTTTAATCTTCAAACAAGCTTATTCTGTGTATCTAGTAGACAGGAGTAAAACTAATGGATTAGAGTTTACTGGGTCACAAGAAGTTCTTCCTTGATGTAATCAGTCAGAACTCTAAAATTCCAAAGAACTGCCCCAGGATGGTGGGTGTTCCCCTTCAAGCAGAGGCTGAAAGAATCCAGCAAGGCTTTCTTGTCAGAAACAGGTACATACCCAGGACAGAAGATTGGACTAAGTGACCTTTGAAACAACAGTTCCAAGCACTTGAAATTTTGGTCCCTGCTGTGGTATTTGTACCATTTTATCTAACCCTGATGCTGGGAGGGATTGGGGACAGGAGGAGAAGGGGACGACAGAGGATGAGATGGCTGGATGGCATCACCGACTTGATGGACATGAGTTTGAGTAAACTCCGGGAGTTGGTGATGGACAGGGAGGCCTGGCGTGCTGCGATTCATGGGGTCGCAAAGAGTCGGACACGACTGAGCGACTGAACTGAACTGATCTACATCAAAAACCCATTCCATCCATTTTTAGTGGTACTAAGACTGACCTGCTTCTGCACAGATAATTCTTACCAAAACACAAGGTACAAGTTGAAATCAATTCCCTTTAAAACGTGGACAGTTGCCCACCTCCATGACAATTACGGACTGAACTCATGCTTTTTAATGTATGAGCCATCCTCATATTCCTATATTATGCTGTAATGGGTTCCTAAGTTGGTATCAGACTAATAACTGCTTCCCATTTAAACTGGTGTACTTTTGTACTGCTATAGCCCTTCATAGAGTGTTCAAAGACAGATTTAATTCATTGTAGTCTCACAGCAACCTTTGAGGTAAATGTATTGATTATGACCTCCTACTTTGCAGAGGAGGACATTGAGGAAAAAGGAAATAAATAATCCAGTCTAGGACACCACAGCTAGTGAGTAATAGAGCTGGGACTGATGGTTAGTTCATTGTTTATTGAATTATGTTGCATTTTCTCTACTTGATTCTTTTCTAAAACAACAAACAAGCAAACAACTGTATGTGTGTGTATGGGTGTGTGTGTCTGTGGGTTTGGGGGTGGGGTGTGTGTGTGTGTATGTGTTGGGGCAGGCAGGCAGTGTATGAGAGACAGATTGGAGATACAGATGTTAGAAAGACAGAGAGATACTAAGGGAAAGAGAGAGAAGAGAGACACAGAGAGTCTGATAAAATATAGCACTGGCTAGTCTGTTACCCATTTATCATATATTTGAATGCTTTTAACAGTGAAGATAATTTTTATGGAAATAGGAATGTCACCTCTGACCACAAAGAAGTAAGTATCCACACCCTAATTATACATGATAACTAAATAAGAATTTTTTAATGCAAAGGTTTTGTTTAAAATACTCTGTAACTTTTTCTTTCCTTCCTTTACCCTGAAAAGTACCCTTGAGTATTAATGACAGGTTTCACAGATGTATGGAACAGCCAGTCTGGAAGGGTCTTTGGACACCATCTAGTGCCATCCTCTCCTTTGCAAGACAGAAGAGCACCCAGATAGTATCAGCACGCAATTATTAAAGGCTTCTCCCTGATAGCAGAACGCTGCTGCCATTTCAGGAAAAATCAGTCTTCCTCTGGGCAGGGAGGGGGAGTGGGAAATTAGTAATATTTTCTAAAAATACATTTCTAAGTTTAACCAAATTTGCCTTTCTACTTGTGAGGAGCTCAGAGTATTGACAGAAACTCTAGAATCCCATATTGAAATCCTTAGGATTATAGTCAAATCTCTAAGTGAGACAGCCTCCTCACCCCACTCCCTACCAAGAGGATTACCAGTGTCTATTCAAAGAAGGCTCTGGGTAGGGCCCTCTGGTTGGATTATCCTTTTATAGGAAACTTAATTGGAATTTGAGGAAACACTGCTGGAATTTTAGGAAATCATTTGTATTTCATTTCTGAACCGTGGCTTGGCTAATAGAATTCTGATAAGCAAAAGAATCTAAAAGATTCTTCATAGTGAGACATTGATTGAGTCCCAGTGACCAATCTCCTCTAGCACAAAAAAACTGCCATAGTCTTCTAGAAGCTCTCTGTGCCAGTCTTTCATTTTTGGGAAATGACACCATCTAGAGCTGTCCTTTTCCTGTTTCTCATGTTGTATAACCCCAGATTCCTTTATTATTTCCTTTTATTTTAAGCTCACCAGAACAGTAACAACAAAATATCATTTAAATATTATTTTCTATTTAAATTCCCTTTACATTAGATTAATTTCTTTCAATAGATTGTTTTTTTAAAAAAATGAGATTATCTTTTGTTAATAAATTGGGCTACAGTTGAGGAAACTTCCACATATGCTTTTCTAAAACCCTGCAAAAATTCTGAAAGTTGGAAAACATTTCAAATTGCAAGTTACTTTATGAATAAATAAAGCTAAGTCCAAAGTAGGTGGGAGACAATAAAATAATAACTATAAAAACAAAAATTAAAAGGAGGCCGATGTTATCAATTGCTAATGAAAGTGGTGAAAGTATTTAAGAAAAAGGAAGGAGCAGGTATTGGATAAGAAATGCTACCATGATAGTTTAGAGAAGCTTGGATTCAGGGGAGTAGAATAAAGCTATATTCTTTTCTCTCTTAGAAAATCACTCTGAAAAAAAAAAAAAGAATAAAAAAAAAGAAAATCACTCTGAAAATATTAGAACAAAAAGAAACTTGTTTCTCCATATTCAATGAAAATAAGAGTGCTTAGTAACCCCCAAAAAGATAGAAAGTAGTTGGAGAATTGGTCAAATTCAAGGGCCTGAGCTAGGAGTTGGGGGAGTAAAAAATAACTAACTAAATAAAAAGAAAACAAGTAGGAAAAAATGTGTGTGTGTTTGTGTGATGTGTTAACTATTGATTAACATAACAAGACTATCTGCTTTGTTCATTGTCTGTATTTTTGTAAACATTTGAAATAAGTTTACATTTGAATTAAACATTTAAACATTAAACATTCAATTTAAACAATTGAATTCAATTTAATTCAATTAAAATTTTATATCTAGAATATAATTCAATTCAATTTAATTCAATTGAATTGAATTCAAAGTTTATATCTAGAAAAAAGCAGATATATTGTTTTGAAGTATCCTAAAAGAGCTAAGGAAATAGAGGCTCCAGATACTACTGAAGATGAGGTGCAGCTAGGCATTGTGGGGCAGTGGAGGGGGTGATGAAAAGGAGAATGATTAAATACCTACATAAGGAGATATTAGATGTTACGTTTCCATACACTCAGATGGGTGACCCCTTCTCCTTCTACTCCAAAAGACAGGAGTTTTATTTACTGAAGAAAAAGAGAGGTTTCAGATTTGGGGTTGCTAAATGCAGAAGGTGATGGTGAGTTACAGTAATAAAAACAGGAGACTGAGAGAAAATATGCACACTAAACACAGAGATATTCCCTTACCAACTTAACTTCCTCCCCTTAGATCCAGGAGCCATAACTGGACACATATCCTCCAGACAAAACAAAACAAAAATGGAATTGCCTGAGGGGAAAAAAACAATAGATACAGTTGGGAGATTCACAATAAATGTTAGTCTGAGCTACCAGGAAAATGCAAATCAAAATCACAATCAGATACAACTTCATACCCACTAGGATGGCTATAACCAAAAAGACACATCTGTTAAGACATACCTATCATTATAACAAATGCTACCTAGGATATGCTTCCTGGATAGCTCAGTGGGTAAAGAATCTGTCTGCAAGGTAGGATATGCAAGAGACATTGGTTCAATCCCTGGGTCATGAAGATCCCCTGGAAAAGAAAATCCACTCTTCTGTTGGGTTACAACCCACTCCGGTATTCTATTTTTTATTTTTTAGAATTTATTTATTTTAATTGGAGGCTAATTACTTTACAATATTGTAGTGGTTTTTGCCATACATTGACATGAATCAGCCATGGGTGTACATGTGTTCTTCATCCTGAACCCCCCTCCCACCTCCCTCCCCACCCCATCCCTCAGGGTCATCCCAGTGCACCAGCCCTGAGCACCCTGTCTCATGCATCGAACCTGGACTGGCGATCTATTTCACATATGATAATATACATGTTTCAATGCTAGTCTCTCAAATCATCCCACCCTCACCTTCTCCCACAGAATCCAAAAGTCTGTTCTTTACCTCAGTGTCTCTTTTGCTGTCTCACATATAGGGTCATTGTTACCATCTTTCTAAACTCCATATATATGCGTTAATACACTGTATTGGTGTTTTTCTTTCTGACTTACTTCACTCTATATAATAGGTTCCAGTTTCATCAACCTCATTAGAACTCGAGTATTCTTGACTGGGAAATCCCATGGACAGAGGAGCCTGGTGGGCTATAGTCCATGGGCTCAAAAAGAGTCAGACACGACTGAGTGACTAAGCATACGCCTAGAATACAGAGCAATCAGAACGCACATGTTACTGGTGGGGATGTAAAATGGCGCAGCCACATTAGGAAACAATCTGGCAGTTTGTCAAATGGTTAAACAGACAGTTACTATATGACACAACAATTCCACTCCTGAATATATACCAAAGAGAATTGAAAACATATGTCCACACAAAAATTGTACACAAATATTCTTAGCAGCAGTATCCATAATAGCCAAAAAGCAGAAACAACCTAAAAGTTCATGAATAGACGGCAGATTAAAAAAATATATATTCATACAATTAATTATTATTCAGCAATAAAAAGGATTAAAGTACTGGTATATATTACATGATGTAAGCATAATCTTTGAAATATTATGTTAAGTTAAAGAAGTTAGTTACAAAGGACCACATAATATATGTTTTTATTTATATGAAATGTCCTAAATAGGCAAATCTATAGAGATAGCAAGAAGACTAGTGGTTGCCTGGGGTTGAGGGCTATGACTTGGGTAGAACATTAAAGGTTAGGAGTTTTTCTGAGGTTAATGAGTTTGTTCTGAAATCGATTTGGTGTTGGATGTGCAACTCTGTGAATGTATCAAAAGCCATGGAATTGTACATTTTAAATGGGTGAATTGTATGGTATGTGAATTATATCTCCATAGAACTATTTTTAAAGTCAAGTTGGTCACTTTATTGCCCTTCAAGAATGCCAATCAAAGAGCCCTTCCCATGTACAGAAAACTTCCCATCGTCTGTTTTCACCAGCAGTAAGGAATCAAGGGTCACCAAACATTTGGGTAATGCCCAAATAGTCACCATCATGAAGGATGGTGACCAAAAATGGACTAACCAGGGAAAAAAAAAAATCTCTGAGAAAATAAAAGTTCTGAGTCAATGCAAGGAATATGGGGAAAATAAAAAAGTTTTAATTATTGTCCTCAGAGCAGATATGGAATCCATAATGTGGACACTACAATCAAAAAAGGAAGAAAAGAGTTCTTTAAAATTAAAAATTTGAAAACAAAACACAAAACTAAACAAAAATTTGGAAGATAGGGTCAAGGAAATATCCAGAAAGAAAGGATGAGAAAGGAAATCTAGGAAAGTAAGAGGTTTGATAAACAAAGAATATCAACTAATAGATATTCCAGAAGAGAGATCAAGGGAGAAAATTAAGTACGTAGTACAAGAAACTAACAAAATAAGGAAAGGAAGTAAATAATGCAACAAATTCATCAGAACTGAAAAATAAGAGTCTACAAATCAAAAAAGGCCCACTGACCAGCAAGGTTAATGGATATAGAAAGACTCACACCAAAATATATCACTGTGATATTTCAGAACACTAAAAATGCAATGTATATCCTCAGTGCTTCCAAGAAGAAAAACAGTCCACATATTAAGAATTTAGAAATCAGAATGGCATCAGACTTCTCAGTAACTTTGGAAGTTAGAAGATATTTAAACAATGCACTTAAATTTTTAAGGAAAAAAATTGCTTTTCCTTGGGATCATATGTCTAAACAGACTAGCGATCTGCATTCAATTAAAAAAAAACTTTTTTTTTTTAGTGTCTCAAAAAAATTGATCTCTGATGCACGCTTTTTCTGGAGGCTTCTAGATGGATGTACTTCATCAACAGCATAAACTAAAATAGGATATATGGGATCCAAGAAACAGGATCCAAAGTGAAATGGGTGAAGAGAATTTCCAGGGTGCTGGTTTCTGATAATTTCAGTACTAAAACTGTGAAACAGAACTTTGAGAGGAAGTGGTACAGACTGGAAGGTGGGAGGACTTCAGGATCAATGGTCCCAAGACAGCCATGGAACTGGTAAACTACTTGATAATTTTGATCGCATGGAAAATTTGATCAAGTAGCATTTTTCAGAGCTGTTGGAGGGGGTGGAAAAACTTAAGAAGAAGATGTTGACAGAAAGATAAACAAACAGAAAACATCTAATTGTTAATTTCAGGAAAATAAATTGTGTAAGAAAGAAAATATCACTATATACAGTTTGGTTCAAAAGTATAATATTTTTGTAGTCCTAGTAATGAAAACATAATATAGTAGTGAAAAATAATTTAACAACAACCAAAAAGAGAGATACAGTTACAAGAGCAGAATGTATTTAGTCGCTAAGCTGTATCCAACTCTGCAACTCCTATAGCCTGCCAAGCTTCTCTGTCCATGAGATTTCCCAGGCAAGAATACTGGAGTGTGTTGCCATTTCCTTCTCTAGCAGATCTTCCTGACCCAGGGATCAAACCCACGCTCCTGCATTGGCAGGCAGATTCTTTACTGTTGAGCCTACAGGGAAGCCCTAAAAGCAGGATGAGAACTAGTATATTAATAATTTCAGATAAGTCATACATATATAATAGAAGTAAATTGATGATTTCAACTTTTGAATAAAAGTATCAACTGTCTATATTATTTAATGATATAGGAGTAAGTTCCAGAAGAAACAGCTGAAAGAATTGAAGATTTTTCTCTAGAGTGGGATGGAAGCAGTGGAGAGGTGGGGAGAGGGCAAGGACCTTGTATTTATTATTACTATAGGACTTTTGGCATTCTTTGACCTTTAAAAATTACATGCATGAAATAAATGATTAGGGATAAAGATGATTTTAAAATTCATATAGGAAATTCCCCAGAAATCCAGTGGTTAGGACTCCCTGCTCTCACTTCCAAGGGCCAAGATTCAGTCCCTGGTCAGGACACTAAGATATCACAAGCTATGCAGTGTGGTAAAAAAAAATCTTATAAAATTTATATAAAGAGAAGTTAAGTGATGCACAGTGACTTCCATGCACATTGAATCCTTAAAGCAGAATTTCATTGCTAAATGTAAATGTAAATGTAAAGAAACTGATAACTCCAATTGCTGCTGCAGCAACTACCCCTCCTGGAAACTGAGATGGCTGGAGGAAGTGGTCACTACAGGGCCAGAATGACAAGAGTTCAGAATCTCCTTTTCTAGGGAGTCTCTCATATTTTCTCCAGCAAGGTTATAAATGTGGTTCTGTTTGTAGACAGTTTTGTTTACTGCTCAGAATCTTTCTAACTTGATATATGCGTGAGTCCCTAAGATTTCTAGAAAACCCTTTGAAAGTGAAATGTTGTGTCTTCCCTACCTAAATCATAAAAACTCTAAGAAAAATCACTCTATTAGAATCCAGTATTAAAATGTTAGTATTCTTTAACTTATATATCAATGCTTTCTTTAAGTGTCTATTTTTAAACAAATATGCAATTTTAAAAGCTATATAACCAAGATTTATTTATGGTTAAAAAATAAAACTGCAAACAATAGGAGCATATATACTTAAAAGTAGGACTTCCCTGGTATTTCAGTGGTAAAGAATCCACCTGCCAATGCAGGAGACATAAGAGATGTGGGCTTGATCCCAGGGTTGAGAAGGTCCCCTGGAGGAGGACATGGCAACCCACTCCAGTATTCTTGCCTGGAGAAACCCATGGACTGAGAAGCCTAGTGGACTACAGTCCATGGAGTCACAAGTGACTTAGCACGCACTCATACTTAAAAATAAAGTATCCATTCCCATCTCCAAGCCAGGCTTCAACAGTACATAAACTGTGAACTTCCAGATGTTCAAGCTGGTTTTAGAAAAGGCAGAGGAACCAGAGATCAAATTGCCAACATCCGCTGGATCATCGAAAAAGCAAGAGAGTTCCAGAAAAACATCTATTTCTGCTTTATTGACTATGCCAAAGTCTTTGACTGTGTGGATCACCACAAACTGTGGAAAATCCTTCAAGAGATGGGAATACCAGACCACCTGACCTGCCTCCTGAGACATCTGTATGCAGGTCAGGAAGCAAAAGTCAGAACTGGACATGGAACAACAGACTGGTTCCAAATAGGGAAAGGAGTACGTCAAGGCTGTATATTGTCCCTGCTTATTTAACTTCTATGCAGAGTACATCATGAGAAATGCTGGGCTGGAGGACGCATTTCAATCAAGGCAATCAAGATTGCCAGGAGAAATGTCAATAACCTCAGATATGCAGATGACACCACCCTTATGGCAGAAAGCAAACAAGAACTAAAGAGCCTCTTGGTGAAAGGAAACAAGAGAGCGAAAAAGTTGGCTTAAAACTCAGCATTCAGAAAACTAAGATCATGGCATCCGGTCCCATCACTTCATGGCAAATAGATGGGGAAACAATGGAAACAGTGGCAGACATTATTTTGGAGGGCTCCAAAATCACTGCAGGTGGTGACTGCAGCCATGAAATAAAAAGACGCTTACTCCTTGGAAGAAAAGTTATGACCAAACTAGACAGCATATTAAAAGCAGAGTCATTACTTTGCCAACAAATGTCCTTCTAGTCAAGGCTATGGTTTTTCCAGTAGTCATGTATGGATGTGAGAGTTGGACTATAAAGCAAGCTGAGCACAGAAGAACTGATGGTTTTGAACTGTGGTGTTAGAGAAGACTCTTGAGAGTTCCTTGGACTGCAAGGAGATCCAACCAGTCCATCCTAAAGGAGATCAGTCCTGGGTGTTCATTGGAAGGACTGATGTTGAAGCTGACACTCCAATACTTTGGCCACCTGACACGAAGAGCTGACTCATTTGAAAAGACCCTGATGCTGGGAAAGATTGAGGGCAGGAGGAGAAGGGGATGACAGAGGATGAGATGCTTGGATGGCATCACCGACTCAATGGACATGAGTTTGAGTAAACTCCGGGAATTGGTGATGGACAGAGAGGCCTACCATGCTGCAGACAACAGGGTTGCAAAGAGTTGGGAACGACTGAGTGACTGAAATGAACTGAACTGACATTCCCATCTTTGTCACCCTGCTTTGACTCATTCTTTAAGCATGGAGTTTAATAGTTTGGTAGATCGCTTTGTAGGTCACTACATTTTGATTTTTCAAAGCAGATGGAGGTGAGAAAGTAATTCAAGAAACTAACTGCCATGTATGATGAAAGACTGAACATACACACAGATGTTGGCTAGACTCTACATGACAATAGATCTCTGATCCACAATCTCTTCAGTGACCAGCCCAGGAAGCCAACTACAACCTCTGTAGCAATTGATGCAGAATGATCAGGACTTGGTTAATGACTGTCAGCTTTCCTGTGTTTTGCCCTTGCTTGTAACTCAGGGATAACCAGGAAAATAAAATATGCTCTCCAAGTCAATTACATAAAATGTCTTGCTGACTCTCCCACCTCCAGCTTTCCTGTGTCAACAACCTTCAGTCAAAGAATACTGATGCCCTTAAAGAAAAAAAAAGCAACTACAAAGCTTTCTAATTCCCCTGCCTGCTCTTGAGTCTCCGCCAAACACAAGATATGGTAGCTGATCCACACTATAGTAACTACTGAATAAATAGCCATTGATCTTATTCAAGTGGTCATCATTTATTTCCACAATAACAAGAAAACCTTCCTATAAGAAGCAAAAATGATATCAGAATAACAGTTTAGTCTGCTGCTTTAGTGAAACCTTCATTTATTAGTCTCAACTAATATGCAGTATGCTTGTATGAGCCAGCCAGTAAAATAAGTTGTATTTCCCTAGGACAAATGTAGACAAACTTGTTTAAGAAGGAAAGTATGGAGCTGAATCCTTAAGAGTCGGACATTTGACTCTGAGTCATTGTTTATGGCCTGTAGCAGGCATAATATTTATTTTGAACTTCTCAAAATTTCTTGATTGAATGTGAAAGGAGTGAAGGCCTCAGCAATTAACATAAATGGCATAAAAGGGATTATTAATAATAATGTTTCTCATGCCAGTCTTTTTATTTTTTAAAAATCTCTTATTTCCCCTGAAGATTTGTAACACTGTTAGAGTTGTTTTTTTTTTTAATTATATAAATACTTGTCTAAGGATGATTGCTCCTCTCCTCTCTCAATTATGTTCAATTTACTAAACCAGACCACAAAGTTTTTCTTTAATAAAGTTGGCAAACAGAGCAACTGAAAACATTTTGCTCCAGGGAATGATATTCTGGTAAGTTTTACTGAAGATGACATTTTCATTAGCACTGCTAATGAACTATGCTTATTCCTTTGGGAAGCCATAATTTATTAAATAATTAAAAGTCTGAAAAAACACCAAAAGAATTACACTCATTCATTTTGAATGTGACTACAGTATTTGCAATAGAAAAAATAGTGAGTATTCCCTAAAGTCATGGTGGCTTTTAAACACTGCATAATTCTGGGTATTGCTGTCAGGGAAGCATTGCACCATTGCTCATTAGAAGGATAATGCCATTATAATAGCTTTACTCTGAGGCATAAACTAGTTAAATGAAGCGTTAGAAAAAGAAAGCCAAAGTTTGTTTGGTGAATCACTCGTTCTATAGTTTGGTGAGTCTACAATAAGCCAGAAAGAAATCCAGCTAGCAACTTAATTTGAAGAAAGCGTCCAAGGAAGAATATACAATTCTTATCATTGGTCTCTAGGCTTCATTACTAACTCTGTTCATGAAACTGTCTGTTCACATTTAGCTTTGAAAGTTAATTGTGAACAAATCAGGAGAGACTAAAATTTCAAACAATCAAGCATTGAGGAAGATCTCTTTGGGCTAGTACTTTTGATTTCCTTCTTTGCACTGTGACTTTTACTGGAAACTTGGGTGTGACTGGTGCTTTTCTGGTCCAAAGTACCAAGAAGTTCAGATCAGGTTAAGGTCAAGCTCAGTGCAGACTGACTCTGAGGCCAGTTTATTGACATGTCCTTTTGTAGGGTGGAATTGCTTGAGGAGCACAGGTTCCTGGGAATCACTAGAGCTATTTTCCAAAGCTGAACCAATTAGTCAGCAAAATTGTGTGCTATGTGTTGAATCTGGTCTCTCAGCACAGAATCTCACTGAATGCCTTTTAAATTTGGTCATGGAGAGAAAAGGGTGCAGGAGTAGCAAAGGAAACTCCCCTGCAGAGGAAGCTCTTAACCCAAATCTCCATAGAGGAGATTGCTCTAAAATTCATTACTATGAGCTTCTTAAATGTGAAAGATAGGTTTCTGAAGAAATGATGAAGTCAAGGTGTTTTATTATAAGATGAAAAAGACTGCAGCCAGTCCTAAGTCAGTGCAGGCAGAGAGAGAACTGCATCGGTCCTTCTGTTCCTCCTGTCCAAGGGGCCTGGTACAGGATGCTGTTGGGAACGGTACCAGTGGATAGCGGTTTTGGTGGCTCTAGCTGGATCTCAAAGGTCCTAGAGGTTGGTCAATGTGTCAAACTCAGTTGTCAGTGAAGAGGTGACTCACCTTCAAGTAGGAAATGTGAAAGCCTTCAGTTCAGTTCAGTTCAGTCGCTCAGTCGTTCCCAACTCTTTGCAACCCTGTTGTCTGCAGCATGGTAGGCCTCTCTGTCCATCACCAACTCCCGGAGTTTACTCAAACTCATGTCCGTTGAGTCGGTGATGCCATCCAAGCATCTCATCCTCTGTCATCCCCTTCTCCTCCTGCCCTCAATCTTTCCCAGCATCAGGGTCTTTTCAAATGAGTCAGCTCTTCGTGTCAGGTGGCCAGTCCTTCCAATGAACACCCAGGACTGATCTCCTTTAGGATGGACTGGTTGGATCTCCTTGCAGTCCAAGGAACTCTCAAGAGTCTTCTCTAACACCACAGTTCAAAACCATCAGTTCTTCTGTGCTCAGCTTGCTTTATAGTCCAACTCTCACATCCATACATGACTACTGGAAAAACCATAGCCTTGACTAGAAGGACATTTGTTGGCAAAGTAATGACTCTGCTTTTAATATGCTGTCTAGTTTGGTCATAACTTTTCTTCCAAGGAGTAAGCGTCTTTTTATTTCATGGCTGCAGTCACCACCTGCAGTGATTTTGGAGCCCTCCAAAATAATGTCTGCCACTGTTTCCATTGTTTCCCCATCTATTTGCCATGAAGTGATGGGACCGGATGCCATGATCTTAGTTTTCTGAATGCTGAGTTTTAAGCCAACTTTTTCGCTCTCTTGTTTCCTTTCACCAAGAGGCTCTTTAGTTCTTGTTTGCTTTCTGCCATAAGGGTGGTGTCATCTGCATATCTGAGGTTATTGACATTTCTCCTGGCAATCTTGATTGCCTTGATTGAAATGCATCCTCCAGCCCAGCATTTCTCATGATGTACTCTGCATAGAAGTTAAATAAGCAGGGACAATATACAGCCTTGACGTACTCCTTTCCCTATTTGGAACCAGTCTGTTGTTCCATGTCCAGTTCTGACTTTTGCTTCCTGACCTGCATACAGATGTCTCAGGAGGCAGGTCAGGTGGTCTGGTATTCCCATCTCTTGAAGGATTTTCCACAGTTTGTGGTGATCCACACAGTCAAAGACTTTGGCATAGTCAATAAAGCAGAAATAGATGTTTTTCTGGAACTCTCTTGCTTTTTCGATGATCCAGCGGATGTTGGCAATTTGATCTCTGGTTCCTCTGCCTTTTCTAAAACCAGCTTGAACATCTGGAAGTTCACGGTCCACATGTTGTTGAAGCCTGGCTTGGAGAATTTTGAGCATTACTTTGCTAGCATGTGAGATGAGTGCAATTGTGTGGTAGTTTGAGCATTCTTTGGCATTGCCTTTCTTAGGGATTGGAATGAAAACTGATCTTTTCCAGTGCTATGGCCACTACTTGAGTTTTCCAATTTGCTGGCATATTGAGCGCAGCACTTTCACAGCATCATCTTTTAGGATTTGAAATAGCTCAACTGGAATTCCATCACCTCCACTAGCTTTGTTCATGAAAGCGTTAGTAGCAAGAAAACCTTAATTCAAGGTTAAGGTCAAGTACTGCAAGCAATATTTAGTAGTACCTATTGTGTTCCAGGCATTGTGACTATATGAACTAAAATGGTTGAGTTCTTACCCACAATGAAATTTTGGTGAAATGAAAGGAAGTCAATATAGATAACTTAAGTATACTGTGATATGTAATAAGAAAGCAATCCTGTGCTGAACCCTGAAGGATAAACTAGCTGAAGAAACAAAGGTGGAAGTATTTTATAGGCTGGAAAAAGGAGAATGAAAGGCAGCAACAAGGCCTGGGGAATTCAAAGGCAAGCTAGGCACAGCAAGCATCCTTCCTATTGTCACAGATTCAGATTCCTCTGTTTTCTGAGAAGAGGAGTCCGAGTCTCTTCAGGCACAAGTGACAGGATGACGACCTGCACAGTCAGAGACTGTGTTTAGCACCTCACTGAAGTTACTGTTGAAGTATATACCTATGTCCTTCCACACAGGGGGCTGGAATTCAGCCCTCACTCTCGCCTCCTTCCATCCTTCCTCCCCCATGAGCTTCTCATGTCTTCTGACATTTCTCTCTCAATCTTATATCCCTCCCTTTTCTTTGCTTTCCCCTTGAGCTTCTCAAAAATGACCTCATTTTGTAAGGCAGGGAATTCTGAAATGAATCAGGTCTGCAACATGGTCCCATTGGTGAAATACCTTGGTGTTCGCAGCATCCCTTGCTCCCAGGGTCCTTAAGCCCCTATCAGGCTAGTATTTGGGAAGTGACCCCATCAGGCGGGTGTTCTACACAGACAGCCTAATTGAGCAAGAGACTGAAAAGGGAGGAAGGCACAGGGAGAATGGCAGGGAGGGAGAAAACGGGGCTCTGAGGGCTCAGATCTTCCTGGCTGGGCAACTACTCCCTCCCAGTCCCGATGCTGACCTGCCAGGGTATCATTAACTCCTGGACTCAGAATACATTGATGCGGTTACCAAAGTACTCTTGACAAATTTGCCATTTGATGGAGTGAAACTTATAAGTAATTTTTCTTCATTAACAATTTTTTTTAGTTCATGTACTCACTAAGAATCATTAGAAAACAGGAAAGCACCAGGAAAAAGAAAAAAACTAACCCAAATTACACACCCCAAAGATAACTACTAACATTTGCTGTAGATATTTCCAGTATTTTTAATGCATATATATTTTTCTCATAAAAATAGTACCTACTATTTTGTAGCCTCTTTTTTAAAGGGAATTTATATTTGTTTTTCAGCTTCAAAAGGGTTTAACAATAATGATGAAAACTAAGGATCTTTATGAGTGATACTGACTCCTTGGAAAATGGGTGATGCAATTCAATTAATGGGTTAAAATTAGATATTGCAGGATTAGCCTTTCATAAAGATGTTTATCCACTTGAGATACATCATATGTCTATACAGACATACTTCCTCTCACTGGGGAATCAGGAGATCTGAGTGATACTATCAATATTCTAACCCTCAACTCGATAAGCAGTCTTAAGCAAATCAACTCAATATTGCTTTTCTAGATAAAGTCCAAATTCTTAAACATCGTGTATCAGGTCCTATATTGTCTGGTCCATCCAGTTATATGGAATCACATATAGTTCCCAGAATATACCATGCTTTCTTATGCTTGTTTTTTTGTTTTGTTTTTCTGCCTGAAAAACTCTCTTACCATGTGCTCCATCACCTCCTCCCTGCTTTTTAAAAATTTCAACTGTGGTAAAGTACACATAACATTAAAATTACCATCTTAACCATTTTAAAGTGTGGAGTTCAGTAGTATTAAGTACATTTATACCACTGTGCAACCAATCTCCAGAATTATTTTCCTCTTGCAACATTGAAACTCTGTAACCATTGAACAATAACTCTCCCTTCCCTCCTCCTTCCAGCCCCTAGCAATCATCATTCTAGTTTCTCTCTCTCTGAGTCTGACCACCTTAGGTGCCTCTTGTAAATGGAATCATGCAATATTCATCATTTTGTGGCTGGCTTATTTCATTCAACATAATGTTCTCAGGTTCATTCATATTGTAGCATGTGTCAGGATTGCCATCCTTAAAATTGAATAACATTTCATTGTATGTATATATCACATTTTATTATCTATTCATCTACCAGTGGAACTTGGGCGGCTTCTACTTTTTGGTTGTAGTGAATAAAGCTGCCAAAAGCTTGGGAGTACAAATATCTCCTCAGAATCCTGCTTTCAATTTTGGGGGAGTATATATCCAGATGTGGAATTGCTGGATTGTATGATAATTCTATTTTTGCAGCCTCCTTTTTGAACTTTTTTTTTATACCTCTATCCTCCATATTAATAACAATCTACTTTTTTCCAGAATGGTTTTTATTATCTATAGAGGATTTTTTTTAATGTGTGCTTAATTAATGGGTTGCTTCTAATTTTCCATGATTAAAAACAATGTTAGAATAAATATTTATTCATATGGTGAATTCTTAGAAGTGGAATGTGAGGTAAAGGAGTATACATTTTTAATTTAAGGTTTTGATGCGTAGTGTTTCAGCATATGCACAAGCTTCTAATGGCTTCTTTTTATATTATCAGCCTCTATCGTCAGTACCCTGTGTCATCAGGGCAAGGGTTCCAGCTTGCGGATCCTATGGTATCTTTAAACTCTACGCCCAAAGAAAAGAACTCTTTATATCAAAATTCTTATTCAGAAGTGAAGGTGTTGCATAAGTCATCAGTCACAAGAAACAAAATGAAAGATCAGATCTTGTTGCTTAAATTTTCAATTAATATAAGTGATATCAATTCCATTTTAAAATGGCCCTCCTAAAAACAGAACTTTCAGATGTTCAAGCTGGATTTAGAAAAGGCAGAGGAACCAGAGATCAAATTGCCAACATCCGTTGAATCAGAAATAGCAAGAGAGTTAGAGAAAATCATCTACTTCTCCTTCATTGACTACGCTAAAGCCTATGACTGTGTGGATCACAACAAACTGTGGAAAATTCTTAAAGAGATGGGAATACCAGACCACCTGACCTGTCTCCTGAGAAACCTGTATGCAGGTCAAGAAGCAACAGTTAGAACTGGTCATGGAACAACAGACTGGTTCCAAATAGGGAAAGGAGTACGTCAAGGCTATATATTGTCACCTTGCTTATTTAACTTTTATGCAGAGTACATCATGAGAAATGCCTGGCTGGATGAAACACAAGCTGGAATCAAGATTGCTGGGAGAAATATCAGTAACCTCAGATATGCATATGACACTACCCTTATGGCAGAAAATAGATGACAGGAAATAAAGAGCCTCTGGATGAAGGTGAAAGAGGAGAGTGAAAAAAAACTGGCTTAACACTCAACATTTAAAAAACTAAGATCATGGCATCTGGTCCCATCACTTCATGGCAAATAGATGGGGAAACAATGCAAACAGTGACAGACTTTATTTTCTTGGACTCCAAAATCACTGCAGATGGTGACTGCAGCCATGAAATTAAAAGACACTTGCTCCTTGGAAGAAAAGCTATGACAAACCTAGACAGCATATTAAAAAGCAGAGACATTACTTAACCAACAAAGGTCCTTATAGTGAAAGTTGTCTTTTTTTCCAGTAGTCATGTATGAATGTGAGAGTTGGACCTTAAAGAAAGCTGAGCACCGAAGAACTGATGCTTTTGAACTGTGGTGTTGAAGAAGATTCTTGCAAGTTTCTTGGACAGCAAGGAGATCAAACTAGTCAATCCTAAAGTAAATCAACCCTGAATATTCACTGGGAGGACTAATGCTGAAGCTGAAGCTCCAATACTTTGGCCATCTGATGCAAAGAACTGACTCATTGGAAAAGACCCTGATGTTGGAAAAGATTGAAGGTGGGAGGAGAAGGGGACGACAGAGGATGAGATGGTTGGATGGCATCACCAACTTGATGGACATGAGTTTGAGCAAGTTCATGGAATTAGTGATGGACAGGGAAGCCTGGCATGCTACAGTCTATGGGGTCGCAAAGAGTCGGACATGACTAGCAACTGAACTGAACTGAAATAAACATGGAAAGTCCTTTCAAGTTTGTATATATTACTTTTTATATACCACTTACAGTTACATTTCTTATAATTAGTTGTCATTTTTTCTGGATTAGACAAGATATTGTGAATCCCTGGCAAAGGCTAATTGCCTGATACATAACAATGCTCACTGCTAGTGATGAGGACTGAGGTCATACTGTTTTTTGTTTTATCTTGGGGAAGATGGTACGTGGAAAGGGTTGGTGCAGAACAAGGTAAGGGTGAAAATAGCCTTATCTGATGCTGGCTGTTTAAAAATATATAATTAAAAGACTTCTTTGGTAGACTATCACTGGTTTTCAGAAATGTGATTATGATATGGTCTATCTGTGCTGTGCTTAGTCACTCAGTCATGTCTGACTGTGTGTGACCCCATACACTATAGCCAGCCAGGCTCCTTGATTTATGAGGATTCTCCAGGCAAGAATACTGGAGTGGGTTGCCATGTACTTCTCCAGGAGATCGTCCCAACCCAGGGATCAAACCCAGGTCTCCGACATTGCAGGCATATTCTTTACTGTCTGAGCCACCAGAGAAGCCCATGGTCTATTTACTGTAGTTTAATTTGTGTTTATCCTGTCTTATGGTTTGTCAAGCTTATGTCTGTGGGCTTATGGTTTTCATCAAAATATATATATTTGGCTATTATTTCTTCAATGATTTCTCTGCCTTACCTTCTGGGACTCTAATTACAAGAATGTTTAACAGCTTGATATTGTCTGACAGGTCACTAAAACCTGGTTCAATTTTTTCCCCTTTTTTTCTTGTTGTGCTTCAGTTTATAAATTTTGCATTGTTATGTTTCTAAGCTTATGGATCCTTTATTATACAGTGTCTAATTTTCTATTAATCAAATGAAATCATTTCACATATTGTATTTTTGAACTTCACAGAGTTCCATTTTGGGTCTTTATTATATCTGTTCATGGGATTCTCCAGGCAAGAACACTGGAGTGCATTGCTATTTTATCCTCCAGAGGATCTTCCAGACCCAGCGATTGAGCCTGTGTCTCTTTTGTCTCCTGCATTGGCAGGTGAGTTCTTTACCACTAGTGCCACCTTGTCTGGTAATTCTACCCTCTTTCATTTATGGGCCTGGCTCAACTTACTTGTTTTTCTCCTTGTTATAGGTTGTATCTCCAGCTTCTTTCATATCTGAAAGATTCATATCAGATTCATATCTGAAAGATTCATATCTGAATCTGCTCGGCAGTGGAATGACTCCCTGGAATCTGAGGCAAGAAGAGAGAGAGGGAGAAGGACAAGTAAGGAGAAGCCACACTGCCTTCTGTCAGAGAAAAATCCAGAACAAGAAGATTCTGCCTTTGCAGAATCAATGGCAATAGCTCCTTTCGTTTAACATATCACACTGAGGTTCACAAAACACTTTCATCTCCACTATCCTCCACAACTTATACAACGTCCTTTCCTACCATGACCAGGTTACAGATGAGAAGACTGATGCTCAGACATATTTATGTAACTTGTTATTTGCTCAGAAGTCCAAGAGCCATTGTTAACATTCTTACTAATCTAGGACCTTTTCCATTCAGGTGTTTAAAAAAAAAAGATTAGATTCTCTGCCTCAAGAAATTAGGTTGCACACATGAACCTGAAAGATTCTCAGAGTTCTTGAACCTGCCTCCATTCCTTTGTTAATTTTTTTATAGAGGACTAAAAGATATTTGCAACCACTACAAATTTGTTATTAACAGTTCCTCCCAGGGTGTAAAAGACCTTGTGTGGTGGATTGGGAGCATTCACTGGTGCTTTCCTCATAAACATATTGGCATGTTATTAGCAGGGAATCCACTGATGTCAAATGATGATCCTGGGACTTCTACCTCACCTCAGTCACTAATTAGCTCTTGCATCACTGCTATATTGTGGCCCTCACTTTCAATTTGGAGTCTAGTCTGAATATCATTTAATGATTGATACCTAGTATAGTATAAATTGGACTAGGATTCATTTCTATTGTTCAAGGAATTATATCATCAAATTGGTATCTACATCAGTAGGTTTAAAACTTTTTCTTTTTAGCAGAAGTACACCTTTAAAATACATATATAAAATATTTTCTTTGGCTGCATGCGTGACTAGTGGGAACCCAGACCAGGAATGGAACCTGGGCGCCTTGCCGTGGAAGCATGGAGTCCTAATCACTGTACCCCCAGGGAAATCCCATAAAAATAAAATCTTAAGTGGAGCCCAACTACGTAACACGGATAAAAGTGGAACTGATCAGTGGAACTGATTTGGGTGTGGCTGGCAGAGGCAGCACTGAAAGAGACCTGCTCTCTTGGAAAGCCCCTTAGATCCCACATGGTAAACTTGAGAGGCCTTCTGCTGAACTCTGGGGCTACAAAGACTCTGTGTAAACACTGATTTTTTTTAATAAAACTAAAACGTCCATTCACCAATCCTTCTATCCAGACAACACTTCCTGAATCCCTGCAGTGAGAGATGCTATATCAGATCTTGGGGCAGCAGCAGTAAGGGGTAGTGCCTTAGCACAGGGTCGGACACTTGATAAAGATTATAGAGAATGAGGAAAAAGAAGCCCGAGGAGCCAAGGTGGATTACAACAAGAATAATTCCAAGACTAAACCTAAAATGGGGATCAAGAAAGCAAGTGAAGTATGTGGGGATAAACCTTTCCTTCAGGTAGCATCCCGTCACAGAAGACATTTTGTTGATCTCACTTTTTGCCAAAATCTGTTGCCACCTCACCTCCTGGGTTCTCAGAACTCTGTTTCTCTTCATTTCACAAAGTGGGGTTGAATTAGTTAGAGCTGTTTTGCATTAAAGGAACAAAAACTTAACTTGCCAATTAAAATGTTAACTAAAAACAGAGCGGGTAAGAACTTTTATTGGAGGGATGCTTGGGAAATTCTTAAAACTTAATAACGAGAAAACAAACACCCCAATTTAAAAAGGGTAAATACTGGAATAGACACTTCACCAGAGAAGATAGAGAGATGGCAAAGAAGCACATGAAAAGATGTTCAAAAACAGTAGTCATTAGGGGAATGGAAATTAAAACCACAATGAAATATCCTACTGGAATAGCTACAAGTCAAAAGACTGAGAAGACTAAGTATTGGCAAAGTTGGAGAACAAGTGCAGCTCTCATATACTTCTAGGGGAAAGAGAAAATGATACCATGACTTTGTAAAACAGTTTGGCAGTTTCCTAATACAATCTACCACCTAACCCCACCACTAGGCATTTAGACTAGAGAAATAAAAACATAAATAAATAAAAACATGTCTGTATATAAATTTTCACATCCATGTCCATAACAGCTTTGCTTATAATGTCCAAAACTGTAAACCACCCAAATTTTCATTAACAGAGGAATGGATAAGCAAATGGAGATATATCCAAGGAATGGAATACTACTTGACAATAAAAAGGAATTAATTATTGGTGTACATTGATGAATATAAAAATAACTATGCTGAGTGAAGGAATCCAGACATCTCCTGAAAAGAGCATGATCTCATTAACATAAAATTCTAGAAAATGAAAACGAGTCTATCATGGTGGAAAGCAGATCAGTGACTGCCTTGGGATGATGGGTTGTGGGGCATGTAGGAGAGGAGGAAGGGATTATCAAATGCCGTGAGAAAATGTATGCAGAGTAAAGGATGCATTTATTGTGGTGATAGTTTCAGTATATATACTTTTGTTAAAAAAATCACACACTTTGAACACATGCAGCTTATTGTATGTCAATTATACTCAGTAAAGCTTTTTTTTTTTTTTTAAGCTAACAAACAAGGAATTTCTCTTCAAACTAAACATGCAATTATCATACCCAGCAATTGCACTCTTGGGTATTTAAGCCAGAAAAATGAAAACTTATATTTATATAGAAAAACTACAGAAGTGTTCACAGCAGCTTTATTCATATTATTTTAAAAAAAACAACAACTGGAAACAATACAAATGTTCTTCAGTGGGTGAATGGCTAAACAAATTCTGGTACATTTAAACAATGGCATACTACTCAGCAATAAAAAGGAACAACCTGTTGATACATGCAACAACTTGGAGGATCTGAAATGATGATAGGCAGTCTCCAAAGGTTACATTCTATATGATTCTATTTATAATCATCCTTGAGTTACAAAACTTTAGAGATGCAGAGCAGAGTTGCGGTTGCCAAGTGCCCAGTGAGTCAAGTAGGTGTGACCCTAAGAGGCAGCATAAGGGAGTACCTTTGTGGGAATGAAACTGTTCTGTATCCTGATTGCTCTGGTGGTTACACAATTTATGTGGGGGTAAAACTGCATAGAAACACACACATTCATACACACAGATGAGCGCATATGAAAACTGCCGAAAACTGAATCAAGTCGGTCAATTTCCTTGTTCTTCTAATGTACCCAAATCATATCATTGGGAGAAGTTGTATTCGAGGGACTCTATGAGCTGTTTTTGCAACTTCCTGAGATCTATGATGCTTTCAGAATAAAAAGTTTACAAACGTGCATAATAGAGATTTAAAAAAAAAACCTTTCTGGAGATGGCAGTTTGGGCTGGTAAGGTTAACGCTTTCTGAGACACACTTTTCCCTGAAAGCTCTACCTAAATGTCTTTGATTAAGTACCCAGTGTGAGACAAAGGACGCATGAATTCCTATTCCTCCTCATTTTAAATAGAGGCAAAAACTCTAAAATGTTGAACAAGTCTATGAATATGTAGTCTTGATTGGTCATAGCTTTAAAGCAGAAAGCATGAGACTGTGAGTTTATGGAGGGTAGCATGTAGCCCAGGCCTTGGCTCATAGGAGAAGCCGAGCAAAAGCTTTTGGAAGGAAGGATGATAGGGAGGGAGGGAAAAAGAAAGGTGAGGAAAGGGAGGAGACCTCCAATAGAATCTGGACCATCTTCTCTTCTGTGTCAGTGCAGAAATGTCGGGTTAGTTAATGAGAGAACAGTGTACAGGACCCATTCCATATACAGGGGAGTGTGGGCACTGTTTGGGGCCTGTGTGAACTTCCACAGCCTTAAAACATGAAAATCGTAGCTCCCGTTGGACTTCCCTTTCACCAGGGGTCAGGGTGCCCTGTGTAGATGAGGCTGCAAATAAGTAGGCTAAGGTTAGAACTGGGAGGTCTGGAAAGAGTCACTGAGTCATCATGTAGTAGAAGATTTTAAGGATGAATATGGACTGAGGTCTTGACAGAGAGCCCAGATTCAGCCAAAGATGAACAAATTCCAAACCCAGTTCAGAAATCCAGAGTGAATCCCAAGGGGAACCTACAATCAGAAGTCAGACAGGGCAGGACTGGCATGATCAGAAACAAGCATGGCCATTCGAGCGAGAAGTGGGGTGGGGCCATTCCTCGCCCTCATCTGTCCTGGCGCCCCTGATGGCAGACTTACAGACACAGCCAGAACTGACGACTTCATTGTGACTTATTTCATAAGAGAGTTAGCAGAATATGAAGCTTTCTAGAATATCTTGAATTCCTCAAAATATTAGGAACACTGCTAATGTTTATTCAGATTCTGAGAGCCTCTTGCCTCAACATTGTCTTGAAAAGTCTGCAACTCAGCTTTGGTAGATTATCTGAGTTCAATGTCATATAACCAAACTGCCACCTTGGTCTAGTTCAAACCTCCGTCTCCCCCTGGATTCCAAGATTTTGTGTTTTTAAAAGTGTCAGACTGTTTGGGGCCTGTTTGCACTTCATTATTTGGTTACCCTGCCTCCCCCTATGCTTATATGACTTCAAATTCCACATTTTCTCTTACAAGCCTTTACACCAAAGCATAGCTACTCAAGTTTACATGGTTCAGTGATACAGATTCAGTAGAAACATGGATATCTTGTTTTTCTGAGAAATACATTGAACATGATACCGGGAGGCTACATTTTCCCTCATAACAGCTCTGGACTTACATTTCTCATCCATCTTCTTAACCTTTCACATCATTTCCTGAAGTCATTTCGTCTTCTAAAATGCCAACCTAAAAATAAGTAATCACACTGAAAAGGATCCAGATGGAAACAGGAAAACATGGACACATTCATTCGGTACGCAAAACATTTTCTATATTTGTCAGTAGACTTAAGTTTGCTTCTCATCTTCATGTTTGCCTCGTAACAAGGCAAACGTGTTGCTTCATATTAGAGATTAAAAGAAATGTTTGGGCCCGTTGGAACAAAATTCATTCTACATGGCTTTTGACTTTTAGGTGATAGTAGTTTACTTAGGCATTTGTAGAAGTGTAAGAAAATTATCTGGAGATAAATATGACTAATTTATATTTTTTATTTAATCAAACGAAGATTTTTAGATTATTACATACATTAAGAAGTATCTTTTCATTTCCATGAGGAAAGAAGGTAGTGTCAAGTTCAGAACTTGACAAATCCCATAATTTTTCTTGGTTTGTGTGCATGCGAAGTCACTTCAGTCATGTCCAACTCTTTGTGACTCCATGGACTATAGCCCACCAGGCTCTTCTGTCATGGGATTCTCCAGGCAAGAATACTCAAGTGGGTTGCCATGCCCTTCTCCAGGGGATCTTCCCGACCCAGGGATCGAATCCATGTCTCTTATGTCTCTTATATTAGCAGGTGGATTCTTTACCACTAGAGCCACCTTTTTTGTGTAGGAATATGTAAGACTTTCTAAGGCATGTTTTTAGCTTCCAAGACACAGACAATTAGGACATGAGAGTCATGAAAACCAGAGGAATGCTGGAGATTGCAAGTCATAAATGTAAAATAGATTAATCAGAATCCATAATGAGTTATTATTTTTAGAATGCTCTTATTCTGTTTTTAGAAGAAAGAAGAGCAGCGTACACAAACACACTTTTATCAGACGGGATTTCGTAACTTTCTCTTCCAAGGAATCTTCTGGTGTCAGTGCACAGTCATGTAAAACTCTACATTTTCTGTATCTACAGTCTTGTTCAATGGCACTGACATTCAGAATGAGAACGTTGAGATGCCATAAGATATTGAATCACCAAAGAAAAAAACTAACATTCATTACCAAAATAGGTAATCTTTCAACACCATGTTAAAACAATTATCAGAATAAAGAGTTGAAGCAAAATGCTTACTTAATAGTTATCTATCATATAATGAGACCTCTCCCATTTAGGAGACGTCTCATTCTCTAGGCATGATGATGAAATTCTATTGAAGAGTTATAAATTTTAGGACGAAGTTAATGATCTAAGCCACTAAAGTATGCAGATTATTCCCCCACAATTTGAAAAACCATTAGCCCCTAAATTGTGTGGCTTTAAAAAATGGCCCACATGTGAGACTTAGACCTGTTTTATTCTTAAGGCTTCCTGCGTGGCTCAGACTGTAAAGAATCTGCCTGCAATGCAGGAGACAAGGGTTTGATTCCTGGGTTGGGAAGATCTGCTGGAGAAGGGAGTGGAAACCCACTCCAGTATTCTTGCCTGGAGAATACCCATGGACAGAGGAACCAGGCAGGCTATATAGTCCATGAGGTTGCAAAGAATCAGACATGACTGAGCGACTAAGCACACATTGTTAAGTTTAATTCAACATGAACTATAAGTCATGATTTGATTACCTTTTAGACTCCAAAAATATTGCTAGATTTAAAGTACAGATGCTGTAAAGGCCACCAAATGGTTGGTGTGCACACTTCCCTCAAAAAGATGTTGAACCTCAAAACCAAAGGAGCACACCTTTAAGCATTTTCAAGGCAACAAAAGTGCAGCCACTCCATCCTGCACCCTCAAACATTCAAATCCCACCATGTAGGTCTTGTCTAGACACAACCCTGACCCAAAGCTGAAGGTGGTGTCTCCTTCTTTCGAATTCTCTGAAACATGGAAGTACTAGCTTGTGACTCCAGGATAGCTGTTCATTTCCTGGTCAGGAACTTGCTTTTTCTCTTGTGACAGAGTGCTGAATTGTGCTCTGTGAAGTAGTAGTGTATCTGCATGCTTCATCTCCCCTACTAGATTGTAAACTTTTTGAGTGTGAGGACTATATCTTTTTTATCTTTGACATAACATAGATGAACATGGTCAATTATGAAATATTCTTGCAGGCCTAAGTTTCTATTCTCGTGGAATTCTTTGTATCTATTAGTGCCTAATGACTTTCTTAGGTGTCTAAGAAAGATCTGTTGACTGCCTGACCCACTGAAAGCCTTTATTTATTTCCAGAATTATTACCAGAATTCCAATAGTATCTAGTAGAGGGAGGCCCAGCAGACAGAAGGTCAGCTCTCTAAAGGGCATTTGTTGGAATGGAGCCTGGCAGGCTGACCTGCCATCCTCAGTTCACTGTCCATCAGACGCCAGTGTGGCCACTGATCTTTCCATTTCACACTATAGGATTTGGTTGCACCCAGTGGCGTCCTGGCAAGCGACCCTCAGGGAAATGTGGCTGTCTGACCCCAGGCTAAAAAGGTATTTCAGGACTGGTAAGTGCAGAAGCTGCCAAAAACTACCCCCATCCTTTGCATGTGCAAATAGCAAACATTAGCACAACTCTCCTCCCTCAAGAAGCAAGGGAAACTAAAAACATCTAAACCCAAGTGAGGATCTAATTAAAATAAATCAAACCAGGCACTTTGTTTTGTTTTTCTTTCTATGCCAAACACATAGGACTGAATACGTGGAGGAAACGGTGTGTTTCTGCCACTTTCCAAATGCTTCCAAATCTTGTAAGACTTTCTAAACTGTTTTTATCAATTGTAATCTGTTCTGGAGTAGAGAGGTCACCTTTAGGGGAAAAAAGCACATCTCACTTGAGTAGCATATGCAGGAAAATGCTCAATAAATCACTTTCTCATTATTAAATACTTTCCTTGTTTTAAAATCCAGAAAGGAAAAAATCAAGAATGAAAAGAATGAGATTTCAGAATGGTCATTTTCTGTGTTGAATTGGTAATCTAGGGGCCCACTGGCCACCTGCCCCTCCATCTTCCTTAGCCAACCACAGGTGAAGTTAGAAGCACCCAGCTTCTCTGACATGTTTGCAATGCCTCACTTAGAACACTTACGAACTGCTGTATTTTTTTCCACAGAGTCTCACTATTCACTATAAATACTAAAAGAACAGGCCCCTTGTTCTCAGGCAAGAAAACACAGAAGCTTCATTTGTTTATTATTTTTAGCCACTATGCATTTTGTGTGCTTTATAGCTTCTTGAATGATTGTTTAATTGTGAATATATTGGCATGTGATTTGAGGTCAGCTGTTTGTTCCCTGGGTGGTACAATCAATCCATAATTCTGACAGGGAGAAATCTCATTAAAGTTCAAGCTTCAAATTCTAGGCTATCAGCATATAATCTCTAGCTCTTCAAATCCTATATGTCTCATGAAAAATTTATCTATTTAATTTCCCTTGGATGCAGTTTTTAAAGCAGTCTCCCTTTTCTTCACTGCTCTAAAAAAATGCATTTTGGCAAACAAAAGATTGCCTCCAATTTCCCACCCAAAGATACTCACAATTAATATTTTGATGCATAGTCTTTTCAGATGGTTGCAAGAGTGAACAAGCTCGGAAACAAAATAAGCTTCACCAGGGCTTTAAGTGTTGCCATGTTATTCAAAGTCTTTTTGTTTTAAAGCCAAAACCATATAAAGTAAGATTTTTTTTTTCACTTAATGTTTTCAGTTTGCCACCAGTATACAGCTCAAGCTTCCCTCAGAGCTCAGTTGGTAAAGAATCTGCCTGCAATGCAGGAGACCCCAGTTCAATTCTTGGGTCGGGAAGATCCGCTGGAGAAGGGATAGGCTACCCACTCTAGTGTTCCAGGGCTTCCCTTGTGGCTCGGCTGATAAAGAATCCGCCAGTAATGCAGGAGACCTGGGTTCAATCCCTGGGTTTGGAAGATCCCCTGGAGAAGGGAAAGGCTACCTACTCTAGTATTCTGGCCTGGAGAATTCCATGGAGTGTATAGTCCATGGGGTTGCAAAGAGTCGGACTCTACTGAGCGACCTTCACTCACTTCACTTTATACAGCTCAAGTGGATCATCAGTCTCTGGGAAAACAACATTTTTAAGAAAAAGATGGATTTCTGCTGTTTTGAAGCCCATTACAAGAATGCCTTGACTGAGCACTGATTTTCTACTTCTCCCAGATTATGCCCCCCACCCCACCCCAGTACTTCTTAAACCCTTTTTGGATCCTTTTGTCTGGTTCTGTTGCTTCCAGTTTTGCATTTGAGGGGGTGAGAAGAGGATCAGAGGGATAATAATGGATAAATAATATTATTTATTATTTTAATATTAAGTGGTCAATCCTGCAAAACTGGAACACAGGTATTGTTTGTATTAGTTTCTATATTTGTAAGTAAATCTCCTTTTATTTTCTAAATATGGCAACGCTAGTCAGATAAAGATTAAAACGTGCATGCCAGTATGGTAGTTAAAGCCAGGTCAGAGGGGGGTAGGGAACAGGAGCAGGAGAGGACTTGGAGGCAGTGCATGTGAACCAATCTTTCCAGAATTCAGGCTGTGAAGCAATAGGGTGAGGGCAGGGTTAAGACACAGAGAATCTACCTAAGGGGAGTAGACGCTATATGTTGCGTCATTTCCGGTCACCCCCTCCAGCCAGAAACCACAAAGTTCAATACCATGACTTATCTGTTTTTGTATCAGAGTGCTGACCTACCCAGCCCAGACCCTTTCTCTTGTGCATCAGAAACTCAAGAAGTGGTTGTTAAGGAAAATCCTTAGATTGGTTTCTCCACTCCTGTAGTAAAGAACTAAGATAATCCCAGAAATGCCTTACTTTTGCCTCTAGCTGAAAATTATGACCCAACATATTTTGGGCAAATACCATTCATGTTGATCAGAATGATCTGAGCTATTGCCTCAGCTCTCCATTTCTATTCACACTTAACAGCAAAAGCACGTCTGAGAGGCCAGTCATCCTCCCTCTCTCCCTGCAAATAAACAGTAGCACCAGGAGCAGCTGGGAATCTCTTAACTGCCTTGTGCTTGTCAAGATGATGCAACTTGCCAGGTGAGCGAGACGGATTCTGAATACCTGGCTGAGGGGAAAACAAAACAAAACAAAACTTGAACCAAACTAGCAGACTAAGTTTCTCAAGAGGATTTTTGAGGCCCGCGGGAAATTCCAGCCTCCTTCAGCTGGAGCTTCCCTCATAGTTCAGTTGGTAAATCATCTGCCAGCAATGCAGGAGACCAGGGTTCGATTCCTGGGTCAGGAAGATCCCCTGGAGAAGGAAATGGCAAACCACTCCAGTATTCTTGCCTGGAGAATCCCATGGACAGAGAAGCCTGGTGGGCTACAGTCCATGGGATCGCAAGAGTCGGATACGACTTAGCGACTAAACCACCACCACCATCAGCTCCAGCTGATGGTCGCTGCGCTGTGTGGTCACACACCGTCTTTCCACCTTTACGCAGCTGAATGAAATCCATCACCACGTCGGAGGAATAAACCAACCACAAAACAAACCTATCAAAGGGCCACTCAGGCCTGTCTTAAGTGATCCAAAATATGCAAACAAATGCAAAATTGCTTCTGAAGACAGGTTTTTTGCATTTCTGCTCCTAACACACTCTTGAGTCAACCCTGGAGATGCCCTGGACTCTGCTTGGAAGAAAGGGAGGAGACCCTGGTGCTGAAGAAAGGGGCTGGGGGCTCTGCACGGGCTATGATTACAGAAGGGAGGCCCCAGAATATGTCTGGAGGGGCAGGGTCTGGGGGTGCTTTATGTCAGTTAAACAAAAAAGAAAAATGGTTTCATGGAAAAATTTGGATTTTTGAGGTTGGATTAGATCTGAGTTCAATCCAGATCTACCCTCCTTCAGTTCAGTTCAGTCTCTCAGTCATGTCCAAGTCTTTGCGACCCAATGGACTGCACCATGCCAGGCCTCCCTCCTTAGTGTTGTAATATTGGGATGATGTTGAGAGCTAAGCTTTAGTGTTGATACGTTTGGATTTAATTTCTAGTGGGATGAGGATAAAACTTTTCAAAATACCTTCCTCATATGTTCTTGCAGTCATTCTGCCTTTATGGCTCTAAGAAACAGGATAAGATGAACAGCACCGCAAGGAGGAGGAGGATGCAATACAGGGCCCCTCCCTGTTAAACAGTTGGAGGAGAGGGCAACCCTTTCCACAAAGGGATGAGTAGGAAGCAAAAGGGGGAGGGAGGAAGGGCCCAGAAGGGGATGATTGGAAACCATTCATTCAGTTGAGGAAGATTCCAGAACCAAAGTCTGTGCTCCTCTCCCTGCCTAAGAGACTCTGGGAGGAGACAGCCTTAGGGGGCCCCGTGCTGACCTGAGGGGGCTCATGGAGCAGAGAGGAGGCCTGAGGCAGGACTGCCTCCCAGCTTGGTGCTCCTTGAGCCAAAAGCTCCTGGCAGCCCTCAGTGGGGAAATGCAGAAGGTCCCTCACAGGTGGAGGTGACCCAAAACAGAGACTGTGAGGAGAACCGCCCACACCCCAAGGGATGGGCTGAGACCTACATCTACTGTACTGGTGAGAGCAGCAAGGATGCTACAGAGCCAGCAGCAGGGAAGGGGAGGGAGCTGAGAGAACAGGCCACAGCTTGTGTAGCATCGACTTTGGCTACAGGTGTGAATAGGGCCCTGTATGAGAACTCAGTAAGGACTTAGGATGCTGAGAACATACAGAAGAGAACAATGACGCACTTTCTTGGGAGGCGGAGGAGAGGAGCAAGACCTAGAGAGGGAGAAATAGCCTCAGGAGTTCGAGCCTTTGGTTATTTAAATACTTGTTCAAAAGAAACTGAGAAAACTGGAAAAAGAGAAACACAAAAAACTCTTTTTTACTACCATTCTTCCTCAAAAAAAAAACCACCTGGAGATCTTTGACCTGACCCATTTTGATATTTCTTTCCTGCTCCTCAGTGGGATTTGAGAATCTAGAGGTCAAGTTATCAGTTATGAAAAATAAAAGACTCTACCAATTATGCACATTTGAGGTAGAGCATATAAATTTATAGTGAACCCCCTCTCTAGAGGAATTTTGTCAACTTGGGTTATCTTAACTTCTTTGGGCCTCAGCTACGAAACGGGAATAATACTACCTCATAAGGGTTGTTGGGGTTATTGAATGAAATGATGCATGGGAAATGCTGGGTACAGTCCTCAGCACATGGTTGTGCCTGTTAATGGTTATAAACATTATCACTTAGCTTTCAGGAGCTTCTTCTTCTACCGCTGTAAACTGGGATTGCAATATCCATCTGCAAAAAGCATGACTTTCTCTTTCTCTTGAGTTTCCTTTTCTCAAGAGCTATCGTTTATTTCATCTCATCTTCTACCTCCAATAAATACATCTGTATTCATTTATTCAATCAAAACTGTTTTCTGAGTTTCAGCTTCATGCAGATCACTCTCCTGAGGGTTTCTGAGATGATGCATGTACAGTATTTATCATTCATGTTCTGCTGGTTGACAGGGGGAGGGGCAGTATTTTTACATCTTTATCATAGAAGGGAAAAATGATGAGTGGATAGCAAATCCACTGCAGGGATTCAGAGGAGGCAGCGTTGATTTCTGGTTAGAAGTCAGGGAATGCTTTCTGCATAACATGGAGTTTGAACCAGACCTTGAAGAAGGAGAAATACTTAGACAAGTAAACATTGGGGAGGGCAGTCTAGGGAGGGCACAAGGATGTGTGTTGAGATGGATGGGTTATTCTGTGTGACCAGTTCAGGGAAGATGAAAGGTTGGAGGAAAGATAGGCTGGAGAGCTGGGTATAGGCCTGATATAACTGATCCACAATGCTAATAAGCTAATAGTCATCAACTTTTCACTTTCTCATAATGTTTCACACAAAGAAGCAGAAGTGACTATAAAATGTATTGAGCTCTAGATACACGTGAGTCACTGCACTGAGACCATTGTTCTATGAATAGTATCTCTAAACATCATGACAGTGCTAGAAGGTAGGTATTCACACAGGAGAACACCAAGGTTCAGAGAGGTTAGGTAACTTACCTGAGATCACACAGCTAGAAATAATCCACTCAGAATAAAATCTGGCCTTGCCTGATCCAAAATTAGTGCTACAAGACAAGGCCTTCAGGCCTTACCTATTATACCTGTTTCCTTGGGAAAGCAGCATTGCTTTCCAGCTCCTGTGTTAAAGGAAGTTCTCTCACCAATAAATTAGCAAGCAGGTGAGCTGGAAGCTGTGTAAGGAAATGGGGCCCAATGGGGAGATTTATTTGATTCCAGGACTCAGGGTCATGGAAAACTGCCAGAAGGAGATAAGTCTCCTTCTCCAAATAGCCCCATGAATGCCCTGGCAATCTTGAGCCACCCAAGAACACTGTCAGGGATGAGATTTGCCTTAAGAAAGTAATGGGAGCCTAAAGGAGGGAGACCCAAGATACTTATATCTTCTGTGTATTTATGCTCCAATCAAGTCCCAAGGGATTACAGTTTGAGGTGACTCTTAGGTCAGACTTGAGATATGATAGACTTATGTTTATTTGAGAAGGCTTGGAAATGTGTGTCTCCTCAGCTGGAGCCAGCACAGCGAGACCCAGGACAGTTTTGGTTTTGTACCATGAGTCTTCTCTCTGGGGAACAAGAGACCAGATCTGACCTTGTGAACCCTGAGGAAGTGACTGGGTTCAGGGAGATAGGCTGACTAAGCTCACACAGATGGGAGTAGGGAGAGTCAAGACGAGAGCCTAAAGGCTGTGATCCTGTGCTGCCCACAGGAGAATAAACTCACCTCATCAGAGGACTAGAAAAGTGTACACTCCCAATGGCCTGTGGCTGGTTTTATGAGAATCATTGGATTTTTACAGCTAGAGAAGACTGTAAAGATCATTTCACCCAATTAATTCATTTTATAGATAAGAACATTGAGGTTCAGAGCAGGAAATCGACTTGCCCAAGGTCACAACACTTAGTGGTGAAACTTGGTCTAGGCCATAGATCCACTGCCTGTGGTTTGTACTTTTCCCACTAATGCTGAATAATATGTTCCACAGATTATTAACCGCCCCACACATTTACATGGCGAGTCAGGAGGTCATCAATCACACCTTCCATTTAGACAAGTGTACATTTCCAATTCTATGAAGGAGATAAAAATGTGTCCTAATTTCAAATCAACCATTGAAAGCAATTCCCCAGACATCTGGTACTTTTCTGGTTTGAAAGCCCCTACGTTTTCCTCCATGAGTCTTAGAAAGCCAAAGCAGAGAGTTGGCTCCCATGCTCCAGCTCATTTTTCACAAAGTTCCCCAAATGCTAAACAGATTTCCTACACTCTCAGTGACAAGAACCTCCTCTCTGGCCAAAATCCTGCTCTATTTTCTCATGCCAGGAATGTGTATGGCCCCACAGCCATCTTCTGCAGGGGCAACCAGCAAGCATTCCAGGCTGTTTCACCCTGTGGAACAAAAAGCCTGGGGCCCACCTCTTTTCTGGTCTTGTTTTTCTAGGAAGGGGCCATGACTTGCTCATGAACCCAGGCAGGGGCTGTTTCCCTGCCTTCTTGCAATGGGGGATTTCAGGGAGCCTGAGAGAAGAAAGTCAGGTCTCTGCTCCCTCTGGCAGTAGTGCCATTCTCTCATCTCTTCTCCCAGAAGGCCATTTCTTTGGGTCGGACGTGACTTTTTCCTCCAAGACAGACCCAGCAAGGATCCATTTGCATTCCTGCCCTGGATTCCAGCACAGTCCCTTAGGCACTGTGGCTGGAAATGATTTAGCAGGGAATTCAGCCAGCTTCCCTTTAATCAGTCACATCCTCACAGGCGCAGGGAATCTCAGCCCGCTCACCTGGGGGATGGAAGGAGCCTTCCTCGCTTTGACAAGTTTTCTGTAAGTGATGCAATAAACAGGGAGTCTAGTCTCCAGGAAAGAGGTTGTAAAGAGGCTCCTTCTCTGAGGGTGCAATCAGTATCTTCAGGAGCCCCTCCCCTTCTCTGGGAGTTTCTGCAAAGCAGATGCTTATCTGATAACATCTAAACGTCCATTCACCCTGCAGTGCTTCCTCAGCACCACTGGGACTGGGGAGGAGGGAGGAGTGGAGCTGGGCCAGGATTTGCTGAGGACATTCAGGCAAGGAGATGGGGTAAGCCAAGGTCTGGGAGAATGAATGACCCAGGGTGGGTGAGGAAGGGAGAGTCAGGGAGCAACTGGAGGGAAACTGAGGTCTTGTTGGGGAGGAGGGAGTGATGACTAGTCAGGGTCCCAACAGGAAGCAGAGGGCATACCCAAGATAGGATAATTAGAAGAGGGTTTATTTGCAAAGGTGGGGGTGTAGGAGAACTATAAAGAATAACACACTAAACCAGGGCTCAGTAAGAGCCAAGGCATTGCACCTCTAGGTACAGAGAGATAATCACTAGAACGGAGAGAGAGTGTCACATTGAATAGCTGCCTTAGAAGAACAGACGCTTCGGTCAATGACACAGTCAGCTTGAGGCAGCCCTGTCGGGAGAAGTCCAGCTAGAGGGGAATTTACAATGAAACTGGTCAAGTTTACGCTGTAGCGTTCACAGTGGTACAGGTCCCATCCCACGTCTGGGGAGTAATCCTAGCAAGGTGTTCATATGTCCCATGCTTTTATCATTTTTTTAGTAAATTTTATAAAAGTAAGATATTTTTGATCCTAGTTTCTTTCTACCACACACATCCTATGTTGGGTGGCTTTGGAGGCGTCATGGGCATTTTTAGGAGCTGGTTGAGGAGAAGATGAGTTTGGGTTGGGTGAGATATATTTAAGTTGCTCACAGTCACTCTGTATATATTTAATTCACCGCTAGCTGTCCTCATGTAGGAATGGCTTCCAGGAATACTCGTACCACCAACTCATCTTATGTCATGACTTAAAGGTCCAGAGAGGCCACATTGTAATAAGAGTGTGTCCTTTGGTGCCCAGCATGGAAGTATGCAGGGAGTGAAGAGAACAGAGATTGGTGTGAGGAACCAGAAACTGATCTGTGGCCCATACTCAGACCTAAAATTTTAGGTCTAGAATTCAGTTCTCATTGTCAGAAATATAAGGCAGCACATGCAACTATAAATGCACCATCCTATTTCTTTTTAAATGGAATTCCATTTGTTAGATCTCAGATTCCTGCATTTATAGCCTGTAGGTATAAAAACTTTCAGATCATATCAAAATTAGCAATTTATTAAGAAGAAGAAAGAAAACGCAAATAGAAGTAAAGGATCTTGGATTATTCAGTAATCTTATTGATGAAGAAGCTCCAATACTTAGGCCACCTGATGCAAAGAACTGACTCATTGGAAAAGACCCTGATGCTGGGAAAGATTGAAGGCAGGAGGAGAAGGGGATGACAGAGGATGAGATGGTTGGATGGCATCACCGATTTGATGGAGATGAGTTTCAGTAGGTTCTGGGAGTTGGTGATGGACAGGGAAGCCTGGTGTGCTGTAGTCCATGGGGTCGCAAAGAGTCAAACATCATCTGAGCAACTGAACTGAACTATTGATGAAGAAGAGTAAAGCATATGAACTCATTGGGAAAATATTTACTTTTCTTGCTGCTTTGATACAAAATCCTGACCCCTATGAAGATGCTCTACAGGGGTTCCCTGGAAATGGTCCATGAACTGGATAGTTACATTCAATTCTTTTAGTGTGGAGAGCTCTCAGGAGATACACTTGTAAGGAAATGTGGATAGCAGAACTGGGAAAAGCAACAAACATGTGGCCTCAGCAGATCTTATATTCTAGCAGCTGAGGGATGACTGCTCTGGCCCCATCAGGGAATCCAGGCAAAACCACAGAGCACCCTCTAAAAGAGATAACATAAAACTTCTGGTTTGCTGCCACTATAATGGAGCCCCAAAACAAGTTGTTTTGTGTGTGTGTTAAAGTCACTCAGTCGTGTCCAACTCTTTGCAACCCCATGGACTGTAGTCCACCAGGCTCCTCTATCCATGGGATTCTCTGGGCAGGAATACTGGAGTGGGTATCCATTCTCTCCTCCAGGAGATTTTCCTGACCCAGGGATAGAACCTGGGTCTCCTGCACTGCAGGCAGATTCTTTACCATCTGAGCCACAAGGGAAGCCCAAGCTGGTTTATAAGTCTTAGAAATTCAGAGTGTTAAGATTAGTTCCTGCATAAGAAAATTTGAAATGCTCTAAATCTTAGTTACATGTGAAGGAAAATATAGAAGAGAAAATAGAAGTCTTCCCAAATGGAACAGCAATCTCAAATTTTGACATATTACAAATGATGAGTTGTAAAACTGAATTTGTTCTACATTGCCAATATAAAAAAAATCCAAATTCCAATCAAACCCACTAGAGGAAAGAATGGATTATATTTCCCTTCTTTTTCTAAAAAAATTTATTTACAAAGTTGTGAGATAAAGAGTCAAAGAATATACCGCTGAAAACAGTGATATCTCTGATATTTGTGGACCAATAGAATTGCAAGCTTCAGTCTCATAGAATCAGGATCATGCTTAGACCCAAAGGAATAAACACCCTGTCATCATACTCCCCTCACTCAGATATCCCTCTGGAGCTCCCCAGTAGCTGAACCCAATAGAAGTCAAAGGCCTTGTGGCAGGGAGCAGGGTAGAGAAGGGTGGCATATATTGAAGACACCAGCCACAGCTAATGTAATACGTACATTAATATGTAATGTGATTGTAATATGGTTATGGTGGCCTTGGTTGCCAAACTCAACTTGCATTTTACTCACAGAAAAATGAAATCTGAGTGACATAAAACATAAACATATAAGGAAGGAGCCTTTAATCTGGGGTTGTAAAACATGTCTGTCACTTACCACTCACTAGCAACCCACTAAGGCAAAGTCCTTAACCTGCAGACAGGCAGAGATGTGTGTGCTCCTTTTCTTGTCTTTGTGGCCTGGGGAGTGTGGGCTCCCAAGCAAGTCACGAGGGAGGAGCCAGTGGGGAACACTATGAAGGCGAAGGTGGAGCAACATCACCTTGGATATGACCCCCTAAACAGAGGCTGTGGTTACTCCTTTCACTATTAGCAGCCCTTAAAGCCTGAATGTCCCATTTATAGCCCTCCTTCCCATATGCTGTAAATGAGACCCTCTCGTCTTGTCACTGTCTCAATCCAGTCAGCTCCCAGCTGCAGCTCTGCAGAGCCAATGCCAGCTGCACACCCAGAATCAGATGGGTTGTCACCACTGGATGGTAGGAGCGCAAGTTTGAGGTGCAAATGCCGGAACCCAGTTCCTCTGCTGGCTCTTTCTTGACCTTCCTGGGTAACTGAAGTCCTGGCCTCTTTCCCTGTTTTGCTGAGATCCCAGGAGACTCCATAATGCCCCTCTCCTTTCCTCGTCCCACACCAAGTGCTCTCCTCGACAGATCCTTCCCTAACTTCGTCATCCATCCAGAAACACGCACTCAGTCTGCTCTCTCCAGGCAGCAGGCTTCCCAAAGTCTTTTTTTTTAATTGGAGCATAGTTGATTAACAACGTTGTTAGTTTCAGGTGTACAGTAAAGTGATTCAGTTATACATATACATGTATCTATTAATTTTCAGATTCTTTTATCCATTTTTTCCTTTTATCTAACATACCTCAGCTTGAGTGTCCCCAGATACTTCAGAGGCAATGTATCTAAAACCAAACTCACTAAATTCTGACAATTCTTCCTCCATAATATTGCTCAGAACAGTCCTTTCCTCCTCTTTCTCCCTGTCACTCCCTTACGTAGGCTCCAATTACCTCTGGTCTGAACCATTGGAACCACCTGTCATAATCTGCCCACACAAAGTGCCATGGTGAAATTCTAAAACTTGATGGTGTCACTTCTGTCCTCAAGAACCTTCTGTGGCTCCCCCGGAGTTTATAAACTGAGTCCATATCTTTCTACTTGGTCACCTTTATTCTGTAAACAAGCATGCGTGTGACATTGTAGTTATTTTTAAACATGTAATCATGCATTTATTGCTTGCTCCAGGCAACCTCTCCCCACTCCTCCCATTAGGCAAGGAAATTCGCTGGCTAAATAAATGAACATTTTTGCAATGTTTTCCCTTTCTAGCTGTGTAACTCTCTACTTGCCCCTGCTTCTCCTCCTTTCCCCAGGCTAGTCAAACTCATACGCTTACTGTTCTACCTTGTCTCCTACCCAAATCGGCTCTCCACTGGAGGTCTTCTTTCCTAGCCATTCCTTCCCAACCTCTGTCAATGTATGAGTGTTTGGCACTTGTGTACACACACACACACACACATACACAAACACACACACACTTCCACATACACTCTCACACACATACACACAAATATGACTACTTTCTCCATGAAAGCTTTCTTGCTTCTTTCTACTCCCCTCTTTTCTCTCCTATAGGAAATGGCAACCAACTCCAGTATTCTTGCCTAGAAAATCCCATGGACAGAGGAGCCTGGGGGCTATAGCCCATGGGGTCACAAGGAGTCTGACACAACTGAGCAACTAATGCTTCTCTTTCCAGGAATTTATCTCCTCTTAGAATTCTGTTAGTATTTATTCATGTGCCTCCCATGGCTTGCATCATATTTTGCTGACCTATTTCTCTTATTGGTTTATACATTTTATCTCCTCTACCAGACAGAGAATGCCTGCAGGACTCAGCTGTGTATGAGTCATTTTTTCTCTCCGGCAGCCCTGGCCTACAGTGGGCATTTATGAATTGATTAATGGACACTTCTGCCCTTCAAAGCATGAAGGTCTTTCTTCTTCTTATGGTTAAATATATACTTAAATTACACACATGTAATTCATGATTACATTCGTATTGCTAAACACTCAAAAATATTAATAAAACTCAACTTCCTTTTGCTCATCTCTAGTCTTAGTCCCCTCCTCATTTATACAGCTATGCAATGAAGATATAATTTGGTTTTGAGGGATTTTTTTTTAAATAGAGGTATACTATACATTATTTTGCAGCCTGCTTCTTTTACTTTACAGTATGTCAAAAGTATCTTCTCATCTTTCTATAACACTAGATATATGGTAACTCATTCTAACAGCTGCAAGATTCCATAGCTTGGATGTGCCATAGCTTATTTAAACATTCCCTTTATTGATGGTCATCTGCATTATTCCAAATATTTTGCTATATACATGTCTCCTTACACACATAAGACTTCTTCTAGAATATAGATGAAGAATTTGTGAGTCAAAAGAAATACCTTTTATTTTATTTTATTTTTATTTTTTAGAAACACACTTTTAATATTGTATTTGATTCAAGCAAAAGAAAAAATTGTGTTAGATGGCAAATAGATTTCCCAGGAGACTACATTTATATTCTCCAAACCCTTGCCATCGTTTGATGTTATAAATCTTTAACACTTTGGCCAATCTGATGACAGAAAAACAACATTGTATTATATTAATGTGTATCTCCACATTTGTCCAAAGAAGACTGAACACTATTTTACAGGTTTATTGAACATTTGGCTCTCTTCTTCTGTAAAATGTACATATCCTTTGCCTGTTGTTGCACTGGGTAGTTTATCTTTTTCTTTCAAAATCAGGATATCTTGACAAATTCTGAATAGTAATTCTTTGTCTATTATGAATAATATATATGTTGCAAATATTTCCTCTGAATCTGTTGTTTATCTTTTGTCTTGAGAGTGTCTAATTTGCTATTTTTTCTTTTTGAGGCAATTTTGAATTTTCCAAATACGTGTCTAATTGTCACAACATTCTTTATGAAATCTATCTATTCTTTGATGATGTGAAATACCACTTTTATCAAATAGAAAAATTTCCTATCTACGTAGACCTATTCCTGGACTTTTAACTTTTTTTTTATCATTTTGTTTAAGGTATGTTTCTTACAAGCAGCTTTAAGATAGAGTTTGGGTTTTTGCTTTGTTTTCCTTTTTAGCCCAGTGTATAGATTATATTTTGTAAAGAGAGAATTCAGTTCATTCACGCTTTGTGTAACAGCTATGAAACCTGATTTAATTTCTTCTGGCTTACCTTAAGTTTGTTATGATTTTTTCTTTCTCCTTAATTTTACTAGCTTGCTCAAATTGCTTTTCCTCTCTACTCTTATTAAAACGGGAGTTTCCTGCAATCTTTCCATCTCATTAATGGTTATCTCCCCTTTCCTTTTCTGGTGTTAATATCAAACTCTTTAATTATTATTAGAAAATGAGATATTATTTCTCCCACTTAGATACTCTATCCCCCTACTATTTCTCCCACTTAGGTGCTTCTTCATTCTTCCACTTAGATATTTAGAATACTTCTGCTTTCCCCATTTTCTTCTCCTTATCCCAAGAGCCTCTGGAAGGCTTTCATTCTGCATGCCCTGCCCCCAGCACCTAGGTTTTGCTGAATAGCACAGCACTTTTCTTTCTAGATCTTATTAGAATTATCCTTGCAGCATTTCACCTCTATTTTAAGAATCCTTTCAGCATTACACAGTTCCAGGCTCTTGTTATCCATTTATACTGAACTATATGTATATATAAATCAACACACATATACATATACATACACATATGTGTGTGTACATATAGGTAAGCAGGTGTATATATATATATGAACAAACAAGTGGCACTAGCTGCTGCCAATGCAGGAGACATAAGAGACGTGGGTTTGATTCCTGGGTCAGGAAGATCCCTTGGAGGAGAGCATGGCAACCCACTCCAGTATTCTAGCCTTGAGAAGCTTATGGACAGAAGAGCCTGGAGGGCTACAGTCCATGGGGTCACAAAGAGTCGGACATGACTGAAGCCACTTAGCATGCATACGTATACATACATGTGTATATGTATTAAAAAATATAAGGAAACATGATTTGTTGCTCACCCCTGTTCTTTCTCTTCTGTAACTCACTTGATTGATCTTTCAAACTATTTTCTTCAGCGAGTGCTATAATTCTTGGATATTTGCATATTTGTAAATATACATATGTATATAGATATATGTACATATATATATATTAACTTCTGTGGGTGATTGATGCCTTGGTTAGGTATAGGACTGTTGGACTGCTGTCCTTGACCCCAGAAGTCTGTAGATGTTATTCCACCATCTCATTCTATCCTTTTTGTCATCTGGGACCTGGACTTAATTAGTCCCATGTAAGCTCAAAGCCTTTGACTGTGTGGATCACAATAAACTGTGGAAAAATTTGAAAGAGATGGGAATACCAGACCACCTGACCTGCCTCTTGACAAACCTGTATGCAGGTCAGGAAGCAACAGTTAGAACTGGACATGGAACAACAGACTGGTTCCAAATAGGAAAAGGAGTACGTCAGGCTATATATTGTTACCCTGCTTATTTAACTTCTATGCAGAGCACATCATGAGAAACGCTGGGCTGGAAGAAGCACAAGCTGGAATCAAGATTGCCAGGAGAAATATCAATAACCTCAGATATGCAGATGACACCACCCTTATGGCAGAAAGTGAAGAACAAGTGAAAGAGGAGAGTGAAAAAGTTGGCTTAAAGCTCAACATTCAGAAAACTAAGATCATGGCATCCAGTCCCATCACTTCACGGCAAATAGATGAAGAAACAGTGGAAACAGTAGCAGACTTTATTTTTGGGGGCTCCAAATCACTACAGATGGTGACTGCAGTCATGAAATTAAAAGACACTTACTCCTTGGAAGAAAAGTTATGGCTAACCTAGACAGCATACTAAAAAGCAGAGACATTACTTTGCCAACAAATGTCCGTCTAGTCAAAGGCTATGGTTTTTCCAATAGTCATCTATGGATGTGAGAGTTAAACTATAAAGAAAGCTGAGTGCCGAAGAATTGATGCTTTTGAACTGTGGTGTTGGAGAAGACTCTTGAGAGTCCCTTGGACTGCAAGGAGATCCAACCAGTCCATCCTAAAGGAAGTCAGTCCTGAATGTTCACTGAAGGACTGATGTTGAAGCTGAAACTCCAATACTTCGGCCACCTGATGCAAAGAGCTGACTCATTAGAAAAGACCCTGATGCTGGGAAAGATTGAAGGCGGGAGGAGAAGGGGGCGACAGAGGATGAGATGGTTGGAGGGCATTACCTACTCAATGGACATGAGTTTGAGTAAACTGCAGGAGTTGGTGATGGACAGGGAGGCTTGGCGTGCTGTGGTTCATGGGGTCACAAAGAGTCAGACATGACTGAGCGACTGAACTGAACTGAACTGAAGCTCTCCTAGACCTGCCCTCAAAATCTCATATTATCCTCCATGATTTCAATTTCTTTGTGTTATCCCCTGTGGTTTGTAATATTTCTCACACATTTTTCTTTCAGGCCACTAATTGAGTCTCAAATCTGTCTTTTCCCTTAAATCATTCATTTAAATGATTCTGTAAATAATTTTTGGTTAAAAAAGCATGATTTCTGTTACTGGGCAACTTCACTGGGCTCTTTTTGTTGCTGTTTTTGTTGTTGAAGTTGTCCTCTGTCTCCTCTGGTGGCTCTTTGGAAACCTGTTCTGGGTTTTCCTCTCCTTGTGGCCTCCATGTTCTTTTTTTTTTTTTTTAATTGGAGGTTAATTACTTTACAATATTGTAGTTTTTTTTGCCATACATAATTGACATGAATCAGTTATGGGTGTACATGTGTTCCCCATCCTGAAACCCCCTCCCACCTTCCTCCCCTTCCTAATTCTCAAGATCATCCCAGTGCACCAGCCCTGAGCACCCTGTCTCATGCATCAAACCTGGACAGAAGATCTATTTCACATATTGTAATATACATGTTTCAATGCTATTCTCTCAAATAATCCCACCTCTGCGTTCTTGAGTGTGTTGTTTCCTATCTTTCCCTGACCCCTGTGGCTCAATGGCTGAACAACAGACCGGGTTGTGTAAGAGCAAGCAGACAGGTCAGTCCCCTGCTGAGGCAGCAGGAGAGGCCTCTGCCCCGGGTCTCACAGGAACACCCTCGGCTCCCCTGCCCTATTCCTCCTTAGCTTTAGGGAGGGAGGTCAGAGAGTCTGGAACATGTGCAGCAGGCTGGGGTGATGCTTCCTTCAGAATCTCATCCTGGGCTCTTCAGAGGGAGTAAATCCCACATCAGCTATCCAGCCTTTTCCCTCCAGACACTTGCCTGCCTGCTGCTTCACTCAGAAGTGATGGGTGGGGTAGGAACTAACATCGTATGTCGGGAAAGGAGACACATTAAGCTTCTGTCATCCCAGAATCCCCTGTCTCTCCTCCTTAGTCTGTTTTTCTGATCTTTGTCTATTCCTTTGCCATAGCTGCAGAGTTTTAATTATCATGACATAAAGTAACATTTGCTCCTTGGTAAGGCATGTCTTCTTTTTTTCTCTTTTTCAAATTTTCCTTGGCTCTTCTTATGCATTTCATCTTCCTGATGAATATTAGAATCAGCTTATTGTTCCTTAGAACAGCTCCTTGTCTTTTTGGAAAGGATTGAGGTCAATTTACAGATAAATATGGACAGGTTGCACATCCCTCCAAATAACATTTTCCCACACAGGAGCAAGATAACTGTTTATTCAAGACCTCTTCTATGTCCTTTAGTAAAGTTTTATGGTATTTTATTTTATTTATTTATTTTTACATAGTGAAAACTTTTAGATTTGGAATTAGCCAACTGGACTCAGTTTAGATGATCCCAATTTTGTTGGCAACATCCAAAGCATCATAGTCAGGAGCCAGTCGAACATATGCCTTCTTCTCTCCATCAAGCCTGATCAGAGTATTGACCTTAGCCACATCAATGTCATAGAGCTTCTTCACAGCCTGTTTAATTTGGTGCTTGTTGGCCTTGACATCCACAATGAATACCAGTGTGTTGTTGTCTTCTGTATTCTTCATGGCTGACTCAGTGGTGAGGGGGAATTTGATGATGGCATAGTGGTCAAGTTTGTTTCTCCTGGGGCGCTCTTCCGAGGATATTTGGACTGCCTTCTGAGCCGCAGTGTTTTGGGCCACCGGAAGGTGGGTGACGTCCGAATCTTCTTTTTCTTGTGGCTGTGTACACCTTTCAACACTGCTTCCTTGGCCTTCAAAGCCTTTGCTTTGGCTTCAGCTTTAGGAGGGGCAGGGGCTTCCTTCTTCGCCTTCGGTGCCATCCTCATGAAAAGCTATTGTATTTTAAATGTATTTTTAAAAGTAGATTTTGTGCAATTCTTTTAAAGGGTATTACTAAATGTATTTGATAGCTTTCACTGCAACTGTACATTGAACATGTTTAGTTTTTTATTATCAGTTCAGTTCAGTTGCTCAGTCGTGTCCGACTCTTTGCAACCCCATGAACCGCAGCATGCCAAGCCTCCCTGTCCATCACCAACTCCCGCAGTTTACCCAAACTCATGTCCATTGAGTCGGTGATGCCATCCAACCGTCTCATCCTCTGTCGTCCCCTTCTCCTCCCGCCCCCTATCTTTCTCAGCATCAGGGTCTTTTCCAATGAATCAGCTCTTCACATCAGGTGGCCAAAGTATTGGAGTTTCAGCTTCAACATCAGTCCTTCCAATGAACACCCAGGACTGATCTCCTTTAGGATGGACTGGTTGGATCTCCTTGCAGTCCAAGGGACTCTTAAGAATCTTCTCCAACACCACAGTTCAAAAGCATCAATTCTTCAGTGCTCAGGTTTCTTTATAGTCCAACTCTCACATCCATACATGATCACTGGAGAAACCATAGCCTTGACTAGACGGACCTTTGTTGGCAAAGTACTGTCTCTTCTTTTTTATATAGAAAATACCAAATGTTGAAATAGATGGAATAGTATATGAATACTCCGATAACCATCACTCTCCTTAAACTTTTTTTTAAATTTTAAATTGTGGTAAAATACACATAACATAAAATTTACCATCTTAACCACTTGTACATTTAGTAGCAAGACCATTCACACTGTTCTACAACCAATCTCAAAAACTCTTTTCATCTTGCAAAACTGAAACTCTGTTCCCATTGAACAACAATTCTGCATTCCCCTTTCTGCCTTCAGCCCTTGGCAACCACTATTCTACTTTTCTTCTCTGTGAAATTGACTATCACAATGCCTCTTTTTTTTTTTTTTTCACAATGCCTCTTATAAGTGGAATTATATAGTACTTGTCCTTTGAAGTGAAGTGAAAGTTGCTCAGTCGTGTCCAACTCTTTGTGACCCCATGGACTGTACAGTCCATGAAATTCTTCAGGCCAGAATACTGAAGTGGGTAGCTGTTCTCTTTTCCAGAGGATCTGCCCAACCCAGGAATAGAACCCAGGTCTCCTGCATTGCAGGTGTATTCTTTACCATCTGAGTCATCACTCGTTATTTCACCTAGCATAGTGTCCTCAAAGTTCATACATGTTGCTGCCTGTGTCAGGATTGCTTTCCTTTCCAAAGCTGAATGATAGTCCATTGTAAGTATACAGCACATGTTGTTTATCCTCTGTTCATGGGCACTAGAGTTATTCCCACCTGTTGGCTCTTGTGAATAATGCCATTACCCAGCTTCAACAATAATCAACTTGGAGGCAATCCTATTTCATCTGTAACCCTACCACTCTCTCCATCCATATTACTTCCAAGCAAATCTGAACACGGTACTTTACAAATTGTATTTTCTATTTGGTTAAAGATCACTAACCAGGGAGAATCAGAGTCTGGAAATCAACACTATTTCATCCCAATTAGCTTGAATCTGTTTGACATAAAGATGAAATGCAGATGAGGTGGGAAAGTTGTCACAGAAACAGTAGGTGAGGAAGGAGAAGTAGGTCAGAGAGTGGTGGAGGCTGTCTGTATGGACATGAGCTTCTGCTCTCCCCTCCCTACTGTCACCTCCTTCCCTTCAAACCTCTGGTCCCCTTGTCCCAGAAGCAGGAAAGACTCCAAAGCTCAGAGGCCACTGCAACCAGCCTAACTCTAGGGACCCCAGTAAAGGCTCTACAGATCTCTGCCCACCTGCCTACAGTCAGGGCATTTTGCTTTGGCAGCGCTAGGGCTGAATTCAAGCTATGCCTTGAACTCACTGACACTGCCTTGGGAGCCAAGGTCTATTCCTGGAGAAGAGATTAGTGGAAATTCCTCAGGAAGAAATTGGCTGCCTGTGAATGCCAAGAGGCGTCACTAGATAAACTACTCAGAAACAAGAGTTCTGATGTTCATATCACTTTAAAATAACACTGAGCACCTGAGTGTGGCACAATTTAAGTAAATTAATTCGGCCTCTATTGAGCCATCCTCAAGAGCACACAGAGGCTCTCTGCTGGGACTCACCTGGGAGATGTGGTGGCCCCTTGCCGTTGTTCCCTTGGGAAATAAAAACTTGTGCCAAGGGAGCATGGTGGTAGTCATTCTGGAAGGGCCTGAATTTATCTTCCAAATGGTCTTGGAGAAAACAAACACAGTCATTCTCACCCTCCCTTAAAAGTCCCTTTCCTGATGGTCCCCAGTATTCTCTTTCTAATCCCATCAACATTATAAATATTCCCTTAACAATCCCTTGGACAGCTCAAACCTGGGCTAGATTTCATCCAAAGGAAATCACTGCAAGTAGAAAAACCTTTTGGCTTCTTCTCTCAGGCCAGTAGCCCTGTTTGTCCTCTTTTCTACTCTGCTGATCTGAGATTTCTCTCCATTCTCAAGAAGAGGATTAGAAAGTGTGGGTCAACCCCGAGTTTGCTATGAACATTGTCCAACAGGAGCTGAAGCACCTGGGGCCTGTTTGTAGCTCAGTCAGTAGGCATGTGCCCTGAGCTGGTGACATGAAGCTTCTCTTGAGTGTCACAGAGGCAGTATCCTGCAGTGCAGACTCAGAACATGCCTCCACCACTTCTCCAATGGGTTTTATCCCATCCTTCCAGTGTCTGTCTGATAAATATGGACTGACCACTTCTACTCCCTCAGCCTCTATTGATAAAATCAGGGGATTGAACTGAATGCTCCCAAAGGCCTCTTCTAGCTCTGAGTCCATGAAAAAAGTCACCTGCTCTGGAAATCAGATGGACCTCTATGGCTCTGGGCCCTAATTCCAGAGACCCTTAGAGGCCACCTGAGTCAAAGATGGAGCTGGGAGGGAAGTGGGAGCTCCAGATAGGGCTTCCCAAGGTAGAATTTGGGAGGTGCTTTGGCGTGTATTGAAAAGACTCTGCAGAGCCTGGAACAGCAATTAAGCCACTACAGCCTGGGTTAGAAAGACTTGTTCCTGACATTGCACAGTGCGTCTTGGAGCACTGCTCAGTTTAGGTAGCTGTGAACCTAAAGCCCAAAGTGGACTTGGGGCCATAACATCAAAGAATCCCTCTTCTTCCTGCATTAAGGCAACTGCAAAGATCATCCAGGACCCAGAATCAAAAAAGAATTCCAAGATTTAGAACCCAAAGAGGAGTCCCCCACAGGAATGTCCAGAAGAGGACAACAGAGGCTCCTCACATATTCTAAAGAGGGGTCCTCAATCTTTAACACACATTGGAATCCCCATTAGGGCTTGTTGAAACATAGCGTGCTGGCCCCACCCCCTAGACGCTGATTCTGTAGGTCAGGGGTGAGTGTTGAGAATTTGCAAGTCTAACAAGCTCCCAGAGGATGTTGCTTCTGCAGGTCTGGGGCCATCCTTTAAGAATGACTTCATTTAGAAGACTGGGAGATGTCCTAAGTGACTGGTGACAAGCTCAGCTAGCAGCTCTGCCCTTTACCAGACATGGGCAAGCTCTAAGGCCCCACCAAACCTGCTTCTTCATCTGTAGAATGGGAGTGATAGTAAGTGAGGAGTGGAGAGGAGATATACGTAAATACTTCAGAATAGTTCCTAGCACAAAGTGACTGCTCCATAAAAGTTAGCTGTCTGTGCCTTGCAACATGGTGGCTGATGAATACAAAGCCTCCAGCTGGTGGAAAGTGGTCACTAGTGCTTATCTTATATTTATATTATTTATTAGGCTTGTGCTCAGACACAAGCAAAATAAACCAACTGGAGTAGCTAGAACAGTTATTTCAGCTTTCCAGACTCTGTGGTAGAGACAGAAAGAAAAAGGAGGGACTTTCTCCCTCCTGTAAAAATTAACATGAAAAAGTATTAACATTTTTTTAAGTCCTTAAATAATAGGGACTTGCCCATGAAATTAAACTGACTGTGGTTTGTTTGATCAAAAAAGAGTGTCAAATTTGCCTTCAGACTTCCTCCATAAAGCTTTTTTTCCTAGAATCTCTCATTCTGAACACCTGGCCATTAGTAGGCCCTCAAAAGCCATTTGTTGACTGTTCAATGATCCTCCACTTTTGAGTACCTATTTGCTCTCCCTTCCTAGAGTGAATAAGCTCTTTTGGGTCAAAGCACTGGCACACAGTAGGAACTCAGGAAATATTTGTGGAATGGAATGGAATCAAGTTTATGTCAAATGAAGGCTGCCAAATTGGCAATTGGGCCCAAATTCACTTTGCGTATGTAAACTCTGGGTCACTACTGTATTATCTAGAGTAATGAATTCTTTTAAACCTCATAAACTTTTTTGTGTGTGAAGCCACAGTCTCCTCCTGGCACCAGAAACACATATCTTGTCTCCATGAGGTCACTACAGGGAGAGATTAACTCCAAGAGGCTCAGCAGGTTTAAATATCCCTGAGTGGGTGTGGCGTTACGCTGCCTGGCTGACTTTCAAGCCACCCTTTTCCCCCCTCTTGTTTCAGCAACAATGGCTGTGAATAGAACTCTTTTCTCCACTGCAAGGAATAAGGAAGAGTTTACAGATAGATGGACCAGATGTCTTTTTTGCAAACCTTTTTGTTTCCGAAGTTGTCTCTGACCTGAGAACGGTAAGGCACATGCAGGCCTCCTAATCACTGCTGATCAGAGGAGGAACTACATTTGGGAGGAGGTCCCCAGGGAGCCCTTCCTTTCCCTTCTTAGATCTTTGAGTCAAACCTAGTGGAAAATGTATTCTACTTTAATAATGAGAATAATGTCAGTTTTAGCTCAATTCAAAGGAAAAAAAATGCTAGAATTTTATAAACTGCAAATTTTTCTTCCATACATTTTTAAGCCTTTAATATCTGGTTTTGTGTTTTGACCACTGGTAAAATTCAGCAAATGGAATATTACCTGAAGCTTCACGGACATCACTGCAGGCCTTTGCTACCTGGACTGATTGGAGTGGCACTATTCCTCGATGTGCTCAGACGCCACCACCTGCTGCCTGGAAGGCAGGGAGGAGAGGTTGGCTTGACATGATGCTTAATTGCTTCCAAGTATTTCTATGTTCTGATCCATTCATAGAAAGGACACTCAGATGTGAAAAGAAACATCTCCATTTGACCAAAAGTTTTTCTTCCATGTGACAATGGACCAAGTGTGCAGCTTGGATTCTGACAGGCCTGGGTTCTATTAATAACTTTAGATCTTCCACTCCTAGTTGTATAATTCAGGCAAATTACTTAACCTTTCTGAGCCTTAGTTTCTCCACCTGTAAAATGGAAAGATGACTACTTACCTAGGTTTTTTTTGTAGGAATGACCAAGATAATAATCAGCAAGTGGCTGATAGTACTCCTGACCCAAGAGAAATGGTGGTTATTATACTCTGATTCATATATTGGTTGCTGGGTGGCTATTTTTTTGAGGCGGGGCAGGACTGGGGGGAGAGGAGTGGTGGGTGGTGACTTGGCCACAGGTGTGGCCCTGAACCTAGCCCTGAACCTTTCAAGTCTTTCAAGTTGTGGGGCTCTGCGTGGCTATACCTATTATATCCTTAGTAATTCTTTATCCATGCTTTAGCCCCAGCTCCACTCCCTCCCACTCACTTAGAGGAAGCAGAAACCTGTGGTTTTCCAGCTGGTGTTTTGTATAGACACTGGCTTCTAAAGGTCTTTCCTGCTACTAGGAAGTACCAAAGAATACCAAGAATGAGAATGCTGACTCTTGGGAGGGAGACACGGAGCTTCACAGATTTGCTGACACAGCATGTAATCGTCTCTCTGAGTCCCCCAGGGGGCGATGAGGTGAGCACCCATGGAGCCTGCTATGTATGCCCAAATGCCCTGGCGCCATGGACTGGCTTCACATGGCCAGAGGGCAGGCTTCACAAAACTGTTGTATTGACCTGACGTGTGGGCCTGGCTCAGTGTCCACCTTGCTCTGTTCTGTGGGGACCTTGGAAGGACCTTGGTCCTGCTGGAGGTGCTGTGTGGGCAGCTTTATTCAAAGATGAGAGAGAGACACATACTAGAGCTGATCAGAGAGAGGCTGAGAGACACCGAGGATCAAAGAGACAAAGACTGAATGGAAGGCACAGAGAGACAGACAAAGGATAGCAGAGGCATAGAGAGAGCAGAGAAACACAGTGAAACAGGGAGAAACTCACAGACACACACAGAGGGGTGGAGACAGATAGAACACTAGACAGAGAGCTACAGACAGAGAAAGAGACCCTCAGAGGGAGAGGAAGAGAAACACAGCTTCCAGGGAGATGAGGGAAGCTGGCATTGGGGGTTAGCAGGACCAGCTGGAGCTCCTGGGGAGTCTGTGTACTTTGCACCCAGGAGTCTTCATCTTGAAGTGGGTTCTTAGTTCTCAGCAGCCAGCTGAGTTCAGAGGGTATGTCATGTTCAGAGGGTACGCCGAAGTGGGCTGGGTGGACATACAGGGACAGCTGACCTTCAGCTGCGGTTTATAGTCACCAGCGCTTTACTCCATGGGCTGGGGCCACAGGCAATCTACTTGCTCAGGGCAGATTCTCCCCATGACTCCCCATGGGACCATGACATAGACTTGCTGCCAGGGCTGACTGAGATGAGGGGTGCTGAGTGGCCTCCTGCACCCCTGGGTGTCCAGCAGTCAGGAGCCTGCACCCTGCAGTGGCTGGCCCGACCCTGGGGCCCTGGCTGCTGGTACGGGCCTCTACGGTTATCTCAGGAATGAGGAGAACAATCAGTCTACTTCCTAAGCAAACCCCATCCCCTCTGGCATGCACATGCCCAGGTAGACATAAACACTTTCCAGTCTACTGGAGAAATGGCTCCTCTAAAGCAGAGAGAATTTAGTAATTGAAGTCAGTCACTGCAAAATTTCCCCCACTTCACAACAAAATGGGGCAACGTGCTTCACCTTAGAAATCTTGGCTGATTTTAGCATGGGACCACCTGGGGGGCCCCCCAGGGGTGGGGGCTCTAGGCAGGGGAGTCACCCTCAGACACCTAAGATGCTAAGAGATCATTTTGGGGCCATTCCCAGAGCCCCTCTCTTGCTCCTTCCCAGTTCTCACTCCCTGACCTGTCCCGTGTTCCCCTAACCCCTGCCTGTTCCTCTTTGTGCTCCGAGGACCACGGAGGCTACTCTTCCACCACTCTTGCTCTCCCAGCCTCATAGTGTTTGCCCACTCCTATTGTACAGACTCTTTGGGGGCTTGTCTTTGTCCTTGGGACCCTATTGTGTGTGAACAACTGTCTTGCTGACCAGACCCAAACCTCGATGGGATTATGAGGCCTTGTCCTGAGGCTCCAGGAGACATGCTACCATCTTCTTGTCAGAAAGGAAGGTGACACCCTTTGACCCTGGCTCCTCAAAGTAGAAGTTGCAATACAAACAAGTTCATCAGAGAAATCATACCTGTCTATGGACTAAGAAACTGGGCCCAGGCAAATGTGCAAGATAACTGCATTCCCGTGCCTGTTCTTAGGGCATATGAAGTAGCCAGTGTGGTCAGGTCACCAAGCTGGAGGCCTGTGTGGGACCTTGGTGTAGTGTCATAGCTGGGTCAAATGCACCCTGGGGACACAGGGACCAGCCAGAGAGCTGGCACAGCGTGTGGTTTTGTCACCAGGCTGGCTCGGAGCCCTCATCAATACAAGCAGTCTTACTTTCTGTTTCCATTGTACTTTAGTTGGCAAAGTACTTTCCTGCTCACTACCTGATTGCATTCTCCCCACAATTCCTAGGAGGTAGGCAATCCCCTTTTTGCCCCACAGATAAAAAAGTGGGGAGTGCAGAGGTGCAAAGCTTCTTCCAATGAATAATGTCCATGCCATGAACCAAACTGGATCTTCAGGATTCAAAAACCAGGGCACATTCCACTCTGGCCTCTGTTACGGTAAGACACTGTCCAGGCCCTGCCAGCATCCTGTCTTCTGTCCTTTATTTTTCACTGCAAAGGAAAAGCCAAAGTGGCAGGAGAAGGCTTGTTTGTCATTCCTCAGGGTGTTAGACAGTCCCAGACCCACGCAGAAAACTTCCAGCTTGAGGGCTCCTTTTGCAGCTGTCTGACTTGCAGTCCTCCCCCTGCCCCGATATTTTCAGGCGCCCTGCCCTGCATGTGGACCAGAAAAAGGCACAAATGTTTGGCTGCAAAATAAGCACAGGCCTCTGGCTCCAGGATGACACAAGGGGGCTGGGGAATGAGGAGATTTGTTGCATCTTGTTGCTAGTTACTGCTGAACTATAGGAAAGCTATTGCTCTGAGGTGTACATCTCAGATCCAGTCCTTTGCGGAAATCTCATTAATATTGGTGAGGGTTTCAGATGATTCTCTGGGAGTTTCTAATGACAATTTTCTTGTTTCCAAGAATTCTACTTACTTCTATTTTATTGCACTAATCAGAATTTCCCAGTATTAAAGAACAGTAACAATTGCAGAGATCTTTGTTCTTGATTTTATTAAGATTATGTCTAATCCTTTACAGTGAAGTATTATGTTGCTGCTGTCATGAGTTGCATGAGTTGCAATTGATTGTGTTGAGGAAGTAATTTTCTATTCCTAGTTTCAAAAAATAAAAGAGTTTTTAACAAGTCAGGAGTGAGTGTTAAATTTTCCCATAAAGATCTGTGTGTGTGCTTAGCTGCTCAGTCGTGTCCGACTCTCTGCAGCCCCTTGGACTGTAGCCTGCTAGGTACCTCTGTCCATGGGATTTCCCAGGCAAGAATATTGGAGTGGGTTGCCATGCCCTTCTCCAGAGGATCTTCCCAACCCAGGGATCAAACCCTCATCTCTTGAGTCTCCTGCATTGGCAGGCAGGTTCTTTACCACTAGTGCCACCTGGGAAGCCCGATAAAGATTTAGCAGATGCAAAATGCCTTAAGCCAAAGGACTGGATCAAGAAGAATGCCTGTTGGAGCGTGTCATGGTTGGCAGAGCAACCGAAGAGATCCGACAGTCTTTGCCAAGAAGACCTGGAGAGACAGGGCTCTGCTGCTTGTCACCTGAGACACTTAGGATGTCACTTCACCTCTCTGAGTCAATCACCTCATCTGTAAAAGGGGATAATAATAGTCTCCACCTGCTTGTTTTATAAAGCTGAAGCGAGGAGATATGTGTGAAGTACTGAGACGGCCTGTCTCCCAGATGCCCCAGATAATCTCTGCCTCCTGATACTGACACCATATGTCATCTCCTCCTGTGTAGCATTAGAAGTGGTCTGAGTGACCAGCAGAATACAGCAGAGGTGCTTGTGTGTCACATCTAAGCCAGGGTCATAAAAGAGCATTGAGATTTTCTGCTTGGTCACTCTCCTTCGGGGTCACTTGTTCTTGAGGGAGGTTCACGTGTTGTGAGAGGCCCACAGGATATGGAGGTGAAGCCTGTTGCCAACAACATGTGTGTAAGCCTTGTTAGGAGTAGATCCCACAGCCCAGTCAAGCCTTCAGAGACAGCAGCTCCAGCTGTCATGTTGATGGCAACCCAGAGACCCTGGGCCAGGACCACACAGCCAAATCACTCCCTGATTGCTAATCCTCAGAAACCATGTAACCCAGTAAATGCTCATTGTCTTAGGCTGCTGAGTTTGGCAATGTTTTGTTACACAGCAATAGAAAATTAATGCAAGTTCTTAGCCTATAGTCAGTGCGCAATTAAGGTTATCAGTTTCATTAGTATTAGTAGCAATGAGCATTCAAGTTACTAAAAAATAATCTGGTTGACCCTAACATTAAAAACCAATGTGAAAGTTTAGCAAAATCCTCCATTCTTCAAAAGATCTTTCTCATTAGTCAGGACTTATTCTAACCATGTCAGGATTTCTAATATGCACACCTGGATTCAATTATACAAAAAATTACATGAAAATGAAAGTTATATGAAAATTAGTTCACACTTTAGAGAAAGTAATTTTGCTGAGAAAGTCACTTTGTTGGTTTCCTCACATGTGAATTAAGGAGGCTGGAATAGATCTATGCTATCCAAAACAGTACCACCGGCCATGTGTGGCTATTTACATTTAATTAAATTTAAATAAAATTACTAGACTAGTTGTACTAGCCACGTTTCAAGTGCTCAATAGTCATATGAGGCTAGTAGCCTTTAGATTGGGTCCAGAGGGTGATGTGCAGCAGAGCAGAGCACAATCTGTGCAACTGTTCATGGAGGACTTGATGCTGATCTAGGTAAGCTATATACCATAAGCTACCAGGAAAAGCAGAATCAAAGTGGTGGGGGAGAAGTCAGGAACTGATGCTTAAGCTGGGTGAGGTCCAAGTGACTCTTGCCAGCCGATAACCAGGAAACCAGCCCAGGAGTCAGGAACCAAGAATAGGAACAGGACAAAGAATGGCACGTTACATGGACAATGGACAAAGGTTTGGCTGGAAGTATTGAGGGCTGCTTCTTAGGAGGTTTGACTTCCCGGTGCAGGAACATGTGAGTAAAGGGATAAAAGGGAATTTTTTGTTTGTTTTGTGGAGGAATGTCATTTTTTTCTTTTCTTCCTACCTACAAATCTATATGGCAATGAGAGAGAGAACCAGAACTAACAGTGGATGTTACAGGGGTCAAATTGGAGCAGAACAAAAAGAGGAGACAGTTAACACAGCCAGGGCTCACTCACAGTGAGAGGGGCCATCTGGGGCTGGAGAGCTCTAAGTCATTTCAAATGCTCAGACAGAGAAAGGCTGGGTGGCCTCTGTTAGGGAGGGTGTGTGTATGAGGAGGAGGGAGTGGGAAGTGATTTCTGCTGACTAGGGACTCTGAGGAGCTTCCAACTCTTACAGTGTATGAAGTGTCAAGTGCTGTACTTGCCAAGTACACCAGGATAGTCAGGGGTCTGTTTAACAGTTTGAGGACAGGGTTTGATCCAGAAGGTGTTTACAGCATTGTGTGTGGATACTTTTGGGCCTTTGGTAAGTTTAAGCAAAGATTTCCTTCTGCCTTTTCTCAGATCTCCAGCCTCATTGGGCAGCAAATGAGCCAGGAGTTCAGTGCAGTGAACTGGGAGGCTGAAAGTCACCTCCATGCTGGCACCTGGCCCACAGCATCAGGCTGGAAGTGTTCTCAGGTCCCACGACAGGAGGTAAGGCTGGAGAGGATTAGCTAGAGAAGCTGTTTGGCCACATCCCCGTCAGAGCCACAAGCCCATAAAACACATTTGTGTGGGTTCGCAAAAGGCACTCCCTGTTCCATGAGGACACATCACCCACAATCTTTTGATTTGACAAAAGGAAGAGTTCTCTCTTGTGCTGTGGTTAACATGCACCACTGTACCCTGAATCCCTATCTTCTCCCTCCTTTAAGCTGTGTCTCCTGTGTGTTATGAGCTCAGAACTGGATGTAGAAGAGTACTAGATCAATCAGTGAGGATGAGTGGGAAACTCAAGGAATAGTTCCATGTCAGAAATTAGCCATCTGGAAGACAAAGCCACATGAAGCTGAAGTCTAACATTAAGACTGATGCTGACTCTTCTGGTCCTTTTTCAGAGCCATAGGGCACAGGGGAGGCCGCAGATAGAGGGAGACTTTTCAGGAACACGTCTCCAGATGCCATCTTCCTTCATGTGTTCATTAAATGTACTTACTCTTTTACTTGCACTTAAAGACTTATGTGTTAAATAGTTTTTGATTTATGTATATGTATAATCTATGCCTTCAATATCTGTCCATAATTTCATTCTCTGTCTTGAATTCTAAGCTCCTAGAAAGTGCAGACTCTGCACTACATGAGTAATATTGCTTTGTAAAATGCTTGGCATGTTGCCACCTGGTACTTTGAGATGTTAACAATGGTAATAAAGTTCAAATCCTGTACTCTGGCATTCCAGAGTTTCTATCATCTGACCTTCCCCTGATCTACTCCCCTCCCCACCCTCATTGTTTGGTTTCAGTATCTGATACAACAGCCAAACTGGCCTATATTCCTTGGGCATCCCATCTCCAGGTCTCAACCCAAGCTATTTCCTTCATCGGCATACCCCTGTCCCCCTACTTCTATTCCCAAGTGTCCAAATCCAGCCCAACTCTAATACTGATCTTTATGATCCTGATTCCTTATGCAGGAGTGATTTTGCATCATTGCTCACCCATGATACTTCATGTCAACTTTTCCTGGATCTAATTACAAACTATCATGTATTATTGCTCTCTGCACTAATGACTGCTTCCTCTTGAGAATCTCGGATCCTTGAGGGCAGAGGCTGTGTCTTATCCATCGTCCCCTCTACAGGGCTAACTCTAGGGCTGGCCACTGGTTTTTATCTCTGTGACCTGGACAAATCCGGTCTCTACTCTGAGACTTGATTTACTCTTCAGTAAGCAAATTGGAGGAGATGATCTCTAGGGAGCTTATTATTCTGAGACTCTTAGTCCATAGGGCTCACTAAATGATGAGAAGGTTGTGAAGAGGTTTCTCCCACCCCCACCGCCAACAGAAGAGGGAGAGCTTTGGAGACTTGTTTACAGAGGCCTAAAAGTTCCTAGATTGCCAAGAAGTTGGAAATTCAAACTGGTTAGTTGCTTGTACCAGATTTCTCTCTTCCCATGAATGGGAATGACATTAAGTGACTCAGAGAGGAGTCGGCACAAAGATGAAATCTCTGTTCTTTGAAGTTGGTACTGGGGCCTCTCCTGCAGCTCCTATTCGTTCCTTCAAGAAGCAAAGGGTATCAAAAGTCCATGATATTCCCCATGTGGCAACTGGAGGTGCTGTGCTCACGGAAATCCAGCCTCTCCCATGGTGACAACCAGGCTACACATGTGGTGTCAGAGCCTCTCGTCAAAGGACCTGCCTGCATCAGCCGTGGAGACCCTGAACCAACACCTATTTTTGGCAATAATTATCTAGCCTTTCGTAACAGCCTGAGTACATGAGCAGATCTTTTAAAAATAGGCCAATATTGTCTCCCCAGATTCCTGGTGGTGACTCAGCACAGTAGTGTACAGTAGCTGATTCAGAGTGTGTAGGCACCAACGGCCTGTGGGTGAATCTTAGCAGCTGTTCAACTTCCCTACTAGAATCCATAGGGTCACAGCCACGGAGAGGACGTACGCACACCTCACGCCCCCAGTCTCCCGGAATGCCACTGTCACCACTAAGACATGGGCTTCTCTGCCATATAGACGTGGCCAACCATCCAGGCCAAGGGCATTTGGCAGCACAGCTCCAGGGCTGGGACAGGGTAGGGAAGGAGACATGCTGGGACTCAGCCAAATGGGGGCAGACGTCTACCTAGGGCTTGAGGGGAATGAGAAGGGTGTCCTTGGGGAGGAAGTAGGAGGGTACAGGGAACGTCCGCTGACAGAGGCTCAGCCAGGAGTCTGGGGCTTTGGGCCCAGGTGTGCTGCTGACTCACTGTGGGCTCTTAATCTCCTGCGGAGGGCAGGCCCAGCTCCTAGAAGCCTAGAAGGCTTAATGGTGTTTGTTCAGCTACAGAAATGGGGCCTGTGGGCTGGCATGTAGCCCTGCCTGGCCATGCACATGAGGGCAGGGGAGCAGGCTGGGGTGGGAGAGAGCAGTGAGGGGGAGGATGAGGTGTTTGGGAAGAGAGGCGTGAGCCTGTACTAGCCTGTGACAGGAGTGTTTACAGAGGGACTGACAGGGAGACAGAATGTGGGGGTGGGGTGGAAGTAGGGGAAAGTTGGGTAAACACACACCCAGGTTTAGGTAGAGGTGGGTTAAGCATTTTTCCGTTTTCATAGCTGAGTCAAAGACTTTAAGCTTCTCAATAAAATATATTAGTCCTGCTCAGAGGTTTAAGGATCCTGATAAGTTAAGGACATTAACTGAAATTCAAGACCCACTTCAGAGCTTTTGTTTCTTTTCTTTTGGCCCCTCTACCCCACCCCATTGAGGGCCCTAGTATTCACTTAATTTTCTTCTCTCATTGTGAAAATATAAGATGGAAAGGAAAATGCCCCCCACCTCTTCAGATGTTCCAACAATGCTGACAGGAGACCCAGACAGAGGCCCACGCCTCCCAATGTGCGTGCTTAGTCTCTCAGTCGTGTCTGACTCTTTGTGACCCCATGGACTGTAGCCCACCAAGCTCCTCTGTCCATGGGATTCTCCAGGCAAGAATACTGGAGTGGATACCCATCCCCTTCTCCAAGGGATCTTTCCAACCTAGGGATCAAACACAAGAAATCCAATCTCTTGCATCTTCTGCTTTGGCAGGCAGATTCTTTGCACCACCTGGGAAACCCATGACTCCCAAAACTCTAAGTGAAATGCTGAATCTTGGCACAAAAATGTAGAGATAATGTTGTTTTGAAATATTTTTAGAAGTATTTCTATAACCTGTACATCTTGTTGCTCTAGAGCCTCCCAGTCCCTAGAGCAGGGAGTGTCGATGCCTCAGGGAAAGGCAGTCTCTGCCTTAGTTGAGGATTCACTGTCAAATCAGATTTTCCTGAGTCCCAAGAATAATAATAGGCTTGGAAGTCCAGTGCTAGGAAGAGGATTTTCTAAAGGCCTGGATGACTGATCTGGTCGTGGAATTTGATCTGTCCCTCCAAGGAGGAAAGAGGAAAGGGGGGGAGGCAGCCCATACTTCTATTTCTAACAGATCTTAGGAAAAGGGTGACAGAGGGGTTCAGATAGCTTTGTTTCTCCATCTCCTTACCCCAGGTTCCAGTCCATGTTTGCTAAGTTGAGGAGAACACTTTGTCCTCCTTTCAGCCTGCAGGGACAACCACACGCATTCCCTGCACCAACATCGGGTATCTGTGGCCACTTCAAAGGAGATGAGCACAGCATGGGAATCTCTGTGGCTTCTAGAGACTGATAGAAACTTTGCTGAAAGTCTGACTGGGGAGCAGGAGTGGGGGTGCTTGGCACTGTAGCCAAGATCAGACTGCCTTTGTAGGTCTGCCTGAAAGTCCAGCAAGGCCTGGTAGGATCCAAGTCCTGAAGGAGCCAAGTATCACAGAGACAACTGAGCCCTGGCCAAACGGAAGCAGACATCAGCAGAGTATCCATCCCTTACCTGCAGCTCACGTGAGCCCTCGGATCAGCAATCTGAACCAATGGCTGCTCAACAGACTCAGCTCCAATGAGTGAGTCCAGGGTCCACACCCAAAAGTTCTGATTTAATTTAGTTTGTGGTAAAGCATTGGTGTTTTTTGTTTTTTTGTTTTAAAAGCAGCCTGGAAAGCTTTTGCACAGCAAAGGAAACCATAAACAAAATGAAAAGACAACCTACAGAATGGGAGAAAATATTTGCAAATAATGAGACTGACAAGGCATTAATTTCCAAAATATACAAACAATACATACAGCTCAACATTGAAAACAAAAACAACCCAATCAAACAATAGGTAGAAGACCTAAATAGACATTTCTCCAAAGAAGACATACAAATGGCCAACAGGCACATGAAAAATGTTCAACATTGCTAATTATTAGAGAAATGCAAATCAAAACTACAATGAGATATCACCTCAATGTGGTCAGAATGGCCATCATCAAAAAGTCTACAAATAATGAATTCTGAAGAGGGTATGTAAAAAGGGGAACCCTCCTATACTGTTGGTGTAAATTGGTGTGGCCACTGTGAACAGTATAGAGGTATCTTAAAAAACTAAAAATATAGTTACTCTATGATCAAGCAGTATCACTATTAGGCATATTTCCAGAGGAAACTAATTTGAAAAGATGCACCCAGCACAGTGTTCAAAAGCATCACTATTTACAACAGCCAAGACATGGAAGCAAACTAAATGTCCATCAATAGATGAATGGATAAATAAGTTGTGGTATATATATATATATTATATATATATATATATATATATATATACACACACACACACACACATATATACACACACACACACACACATGTATATATATCATAAAAAGAATGAAACAGTGCCATTTGGAGCAACATGGATGGATCTAGAGATTATTATATTAAGTGAAGTAAGCCAGACAAAGACAAATATATGATATTGTTTACATGTAGAATCTGGTGGGTGGGGAAAGATAGAAATAAACTTGTTTACAAAACAGAAATAGATTCATAGCATAGAAAACAAACTATGGTTACTAAAGGGGGGAGTGGCAGGGAAAGATAAATTAGGAGTTTGGAATTAACATATACATACTACTAGATATAAAACATATAAACAACAAGGATCTACTATACAGCATGGGAAACTATACTCAACACTCAAGTGTTTTGTAATAATCTATAAGGGAAAAGAATCTTTAAAAGAAAAAAATATATATATGTGTGTGTGTGTGTGTTCAGTCACTAAGTCATTTCTGACTCTTTACAGCCCCAAGGACTGTAGCCTGCCAAGCTCCTCTGTCCATGGGGTTTCCCAAGCAAATATACTGGAGTGGGTTGCTATTTCCTTCTCCAGGGGATCTTCCCAACCCAGGGATTGAACCTGCCTCTTTATCACTGAGCCACCAGGTAAGACCATATATGTGTGTGTATGTGTATGTGCATATATGTGTGTGAGTGTATATGTGTATATATATATACATGCGTGTATGTGTGTGTGTGTATATATATGAAATTGAATCACTGTGCTATATACCTGAAACTAACACATTGTAAACGAACTGTACCCTAATAAAAATAAAAGCATCCTGGGCTTGTGACCAGGGAAGTAAACTGTTTCCTTCAGGATTAGAACTATCCTCTACACCTAGGTTAGGAGTAGGGTGAGGCAAGTGAAGCACCAAGGATGTACAATTTAAAGAGATGCTCATTGCCAAGGCCGTGTAAGTGCAGGGTAGGCGCCTGAGAGTATCTTCTTCCATGTGTTTCCCAGGCGCTACCCTACCTCACCTAGACCTGCTCCACCTCCTATTCAGGTAAGCTCTTTCCCTGGTCTGATTTGAAGAGGTTATTCAGGCCATAAGTCTCTCCCCTTCAGAAGGCACAGGAAAATTGCAGATGAAAATGTCATGGGGCCAAGAGACCTCTGGGGAATGGGCTGGGGAAGATAGTGGGCAGAAAACCAAAGAATGGACAGACTAAATCATTACCTAAAAGCTTTGCCAGTTTCTGGGATGAGAATGACCCGACATGACCACTGGCTGCAAGATACAGCTTAGTCATTTCCACCAGGCCTCTGAAGCCAGGACATTTTGGTTTAACTCACTATGGGGGAGGGTGGACAAGACCCAGGATTCTGCAGAAAGGGATTCAAGTTACACAGACCAAAGTATGTTCATGTTCTGTTACGGTCACAGAGACAAAGTGGGTGTGCCTGCCTCCAGCAGCGTGTGGGAGAGCTCCAGGGAACCTGCCTGGCTCTTGGTTGCTCATCATTTGTCTCACCCAGAAATCTGTCCCCGTGGCAATGACTCAGAAATCGGCACAGTGGAAGGCAGACTTCTGAGGAGCATTTGGAACTGATTAGTTGGTTAGTGTGAGCTCAGGGCTCTAGTGAATGGCCCAGCACTGTGTGAAACCTCGGGCTTTACACGCTGGGACAAATGCCTTCTTTGTCAGTAATAAGTGACCTTTGTTTCCCTCTGCCCTGCCTCCCCACCTCCCTGCCTCATCCTGGCCTCAGCCCAGATCCCGGGTGATCCAGAAGCAAACCTGACCTGGCCTTGACGATGGAGTTGGGCACCCTGAGCCTCTGTACAGGGGGGATGGGTGTCATTCTGTGTTTTAACCTGAAGCTGTTCTTACAATGGGTAGGGACAAGCGCCCTGGGCTTTAGGAGCAGAGCTGTGTTCTGACCCATGTTTGAGCACCATTTAAAACCCGGTTTAGTTATCTCCTTTTTCTCAGTTTTGACAGTAGGGGAGAGATATCAAAGTCACCAGAGGCAGAGTAAGGAAGCCAGAGACTGACTCCCCCATCACACCGCTGACTCCTAATTGCCACCCAGGGCCCTTACAGCAGTCTCTGGCCCCAGGTCACAAACCTTCAATCCTGAACCAGTTTCCTTTAGAATGAGAGTTTGAAGTCTGACTTCCTTCAGATCTGCGGGCTCCGCCAGATCTGCAAGTAGAGGGGATCTGCCTGCTCTCAGGACTCTGGAGATGGTTCACACGGTAAGGAGCCACTGAGGCTTCCTAATGAACTAGGCCACTTCTTTCTTTCTCAATCTTGATTTCTGCTGAGAGAAGCAGCATCAATGACCCATAAAACTTAAGAGCTTTTCCCTTACCTATTTGCTAGGATCTATTAATCTCTTCTGATCGCCAGCAGCTAACCCATCTGCAAGACACCTGGGCTTGATTTAATTAATGTGCAAAGCAAAAGAACATGAGGCAGGTAAAAATGTGTAGTTGGCAATAGTGTCTTAAGATTTTCTTTGTTGGTTCCCCACTCCTCCTCCTTCCAGGCAATGGGAGGGGATAAGAAGGAGCTAAAGGCAAATATAATTTAATTCCATCTTGAGTAATTACTCCGGAAAGTCCTCTAAAAAATTGCTGGCTGTTTAATACAGCAATTTGAACTCATATTTGGGAACATCATCAAACTGTAAATGCTTTGATCTTTTTTATGCTTCTGTACATAAGGAAAACCAAGTACACCTAATTCCTATGCCGTGTTGTCATAAGCATTAGAAACTCTTGGCACACGGCCACGGGTAGGAGGCTCGAGAGGGGCTGGCTTTGTCGGAAAAGGAAATAGCTGGTTGCCTTGAAGTGAACATCACAAGAGAAGCCAAGAGGCTGGCGCTCTGTGAGGCCAGTGGCTCACGAGATGACACTGGACAGGATGTGCCCCTTCCTGACCACCACTTTCTAGTCTTAAAATAAACGATAATGTCAGATGATTTCTAAATTTCAAAGTCCTCCCTTCCCCAACCACCTAAGCTCTTCCATTCTTTGCTTCCAGGAAACACATTCCTTTCTCACACCACAAACCCAGAGGTAAGGAAGGTTAAGCAAGGGCAAAGGTAACTAGGTCCAGAAACTTGCTATGCAGGCTTGATTATCAAAATGTTTAAGGAAAAGATAACCAGTTGTGGATTATGAGACTTCTTTGAACAGTGAAATACCTCGGATGTGGTGCAGAGCCTGTAGCCAAAGAAGAGAAAAAAAAATTAACTGGCCTCCGGGAGGGTTTGTGGGGTGCCTGTGACCTCAGCCTTAATCAGCATCTCATGCTTTCCTGCCTACAACACTAGAAAACCACATGGGTTTTAGGTGATTACTCAAACCAATGCCATTGCCTTCCATCCTATTGCATGCTCCTCTTCTATGAAGGAAGAAAAGCAGAACTGGGGCAACAGGGGCAGAGATGTAGTCATTCATACCTTCACTCAGGCATTTATTCAACAGATCCTCAGTTCAGTTCAGTTCAGTTCAGTTGCTCAGTCGTGTCCGACTCTTTGCGACCCCGTGAATCGCAGCATGCCAGACTTCCCTGTCCATCACAAACTCCCGGAGTTCACGCAAACTCATGTCCATCGAGTCGGTGATGCCATCCAGCCATCTCATTCTCTGTCGTTCCCTTCTCCTCCTGCCCCCAATCCCTCCCAGCATCAGGGACTTTTCCAGTGAGTCAACTCTTTGCATGAGGTGGCCAAAGTATTGGAGTTTCAGCTTCAGCATCAGTCCTTCCAATGAACACCAAGGACTGATCTCCTTTAGGATGGACTGGTTGGATCTCCTTGCAGTCCAAGGGACTCTCAAGAGTCTTCTCCAACACCACAGTTCAAAAGCATCAATTTTTCAGCGCTCAGCTTTCTTCACAGTCCAACTCTCACATCCATACATGACCATTGGAAAAACCACAGCCTTGACTAGACGGACCTTTGTTGGCAAAGTAATGTCTCTGCTTTTTAATATGCTATCTAGGTTGGTCATAACTTTCCTTCCAAGGAGTAAGCTAATTCCCTGTAATACATGAGGCCCTAGGGACGAGGTAGGAAATGAATGAAGCCAACACAGAGGCTGTCAGTTGTTCTTTGAGCACCTACGTTCATATCCTTGGCAATTTCAGATTATGTAGTAGATCTGTAACAAGAGGAAGTCATTCACAAGGAGACTTATCTTCTACTTCTTAATGAGCCTGGATGGTCACAAGTCCTTAACTAAGAATGCCTACCTCTGTCTGGAAGGCAGCTGTGCTAACCACTATATCACCAATGCTTCTCCCAACTCTGTCAAGTTCCTATTCCTCCTTCAAGGCCTGATTCCATGCCACCTCCCCTAGAAAGGCTCTCCTGGTGTCCCTAGGCAGATGTGATCTCTTTGTCTTCGATGATCCATGGCATTTGGTTGGTCCCACTCAGTCAGTTATCTTATATCCAAACTTGCGCTATTTTTGATTCTCTATGTGTCTTATTTTCCTTTAAACTGGTAGATTCTCAAGGGCAGGGACTTCTGAGACACAGGAAGGACAGACTTTGTTGGAGTGGTAAATATTCTGATTGTGAGATTTTATTAGAGTCTTGAAAATCTTACCATTAAGGGAAACTGAGTAATGGGCACACCAGATCTGTCTTGTATCTTATAACAGCATGTGTGCATGCATGCTCAGTCGCTCCAGTCATGTCTGACTCTGAGACCCTATGGGCTATAGCCCGAGGGTAGGCTCCTCTGTCCATGGGATTCTCCAGGCAAGAATACTGGAGTGGGTTACCATGCCCTCCTCCAGGGGATCTTCCCAACCCAGGATTGAACTGGCGTCTCCTGTGTCTCCTACATTGGTAGGCAAATTCTTTACAACTAGTGCCTCCTAGGAAGCCCTATAACAGCATATGCATCTACACTTATGTCCAAATAAAAATTGTAATTAAAAATAAAGCACTGGAAAAATTCTGAAAGAGATGGGAATACCAGACCACCTGGCCTGCCTCTTGAGAAACTTGTATGCAAGTCAGGAAGCAACAGTTAGAACTGGACATGGAACAACAGATTGGTTCCAAATAGGAAAAGGAGTATGTCAAGGCTGTATATTGTCACCCTGCTTATTTAACTTATATGCAGGGTACATCATGAGAAACGCTGGGCTGGAAGAAGCACAAGCTGGAATAAAGATTGCCAGGAGAAATACCAATAACCTCAGATATGCAGATGACACCACCCTTATGGCAGAAAGTGAAGAAGATCTAAAGAGCCTCTTGATGCAAGTGAAAGAAGAGAGTGAAAAAGTTGGCTTAAAGCTCAACATTCAGAAAACTAAGATCATGCCATCCGGTCCCATCACTTCATGGCAAATAGATGGGGTAACAGTGGAAACGGTGGCTGACTTTATTTTTCTGGGCTCCAAAATCACTGCAGATGGTGATTGCAGCCATGAAATTAAAAGACGCTTACTCCTTGGAAGGAAAGTTATGACCAACCTAGACAGCATATTAAAAAGCAGAGACATTACTTTGCCAACAAAGGTCCATCTAGTCAAGGTTATGGTTTTTCCAATGGTCATGTATGGATGTGAGATTTGGACTGTGAAGAAAGCTGAGCACCGAAGAATTGATGCTTTTGAACTGTGGTGTTGGAGAAGACTCTTGAGAGTCCCTTGGACTGCAAGGAGATCCAACCAGTCCATCCTAAAGGAGATCAGTCCTTGGTGTTCATTGGAAGGACTGATGCTGAAGCTGAAACTCCAATACTTTGGCCACCTGACACGAAGAGTTGACTCATTGGAAAAGACCCTGATGCTGGGAAAGATTGAGGGCAGGAGGAGAAGGGGTTGACAGAAGATGAGATGATTGGATGGCATCACCGACTCAATGGACATGGGTTCGGGTGGAATCCGGGAGTTGGTAATGGACAGGGAGGCCTGGCGTGCTGCCATTCATGGGGTCGCAAGGAGTCGGACACGACTGAGAGACTGAACTGAACTGAACACAGAATCATAAGACCTCAAAGATGGAAGAAACTCAAGAGGTCCCCTAGTCCTGCCTTTACCCAAGAAAAGAATTCCTGCCACAGCAGCCCACATACAGGTCTATCAGCCTTTCAAACTACAGCAATGGAAAATTCACTATTTCATGGAGAAGAGCATTTCATTTTCAGAAAATTCCAGAGCTATTCTGAAACTAACAGGCCAGGCTATATCTTCCCCTTGGAGCTCACACAGAGGAAGTTGCTTTCTTATCCCCATGACAACCCTTCAGGGATGTGAAGCTGGTTGTTATGTTCACCTGAGCCTCCTCTAGGCTGCAGGGTTTCTGTTCTCTTAACTTACCTCCATGTTTTGAGTTCTCATACCATTCTGGAAACTTTTCTCTGATTGTACCTCATATGTTACTCTGATCTGAAACAGGATTAACAGCCTCCTTTGTTCTGGATACCCCATTGGCTCCAAAGCAATTAAAGACTACATGAGCATCCCTATGCTAACTGCATGCCATTGGCTCATATTAAATGTAGAGTCCACAATAACCCCTTAATTTTTCTGTTACACCAGCTACAGTCATACTCCCTATCACCAACATTGGCAATTTTGTTTTGTTTTGACTCAAAAGTAGAACTTTACATTTCTCTATACCTGGCTACTGTTCAGTTGACAACTTGAAGGGGGTCTGAGTCTTGGGTGGGATGTGGATATCTGGGAGTGAGAGGATATGTGCACTTGACATGCTGCCACAGGTTGGTCTGCTTGCTGCAGCAGTGTGCCCAGAGATGTCTGAGTACTTCCAGCGTTGGCAATCTGGGGTATTGCTCATTATTGTTGGATGGCAAGATAGGTTTATTTTTATAACACGTATTTACTGCAGAACAGCCTAGCAGAACCTCCTGGGTTTCACAACTCTTCCGGCTCTGTTACGTATGAGGAATGAAGCCAGCCATCCTCATTCCCCATCCCCATAGAGATACCAACTGGGAACCAGAACATCAAGTTAAGGCTCAGTGTCAAGCATCTGTGCCTGCAGCTCAGGGAGACAGGGAGGACGCCTCTATGGGGCATTAGAGGGCAGAGCTGTCTCATCCCTAACAAAATGAGAAGAGAAGGCAAGGCTTCCAGGCACTTTAGTGCAAGGTGGGACAGAGCACCTGCTTATGTAAATTCAGCGAGGTCCAATTCTTCCGGGGAGATACAGAGGCAGTCTAGAGCCCAGTGCCCCAAAGTGTCAGTGTATCCTGCATTCTCTTCCTTCACCTGTCTTGGCATTGAACGTTGCTGCAGTGGCCACTGAGAAGCCAGGGGAAGCAAGTCCCCATCTCTCCCCTGTTCAGACACCTTTGGTGGCTCCTGCTATCTTGGATTCCATCTCTGCCACTTTCCTCACACAATTGACATGTCTTCTTCATGTGTCCTTCCTCTCCATCTATTGTCAGATAGATGGGTCGCCACTGAAATGCACACTTACATGAAGACTTCCTTAGTTCCTCCAAGTATTGTAATCTCACTCTGCTCTGTGCTTTTCTCTTCTCAGTGTCCAAGAGGACACAGTCCTGGCAGGGTTCACAGAAGAGCTGCTGTGCTTGATAGACTGTGCCAGACTGACCTTAGATGGGCCCTATCTTGTCTTATTTCCATCTAGACTGTGCCTGTGGCAAAGACTGCTTGTTGTCCTCCAATACCCACTCTTCCCTTCTTCCATGGCACTCTTCCCTTCTTCCATTTTAGCAGAGCACATGGTCACCCAGAATAAAGACAACAATCCTCAGTCTTCTTTGTAGCTAGTCATTGCCATGTGACCAAGTTCTGGTCAATGGGATGGGAGTCCAAAGGTTGAGCAATCTTTCAACCTTTAAAGAGAAGGATTCTCTCCACTCCCGCCCAACACACACACCATGGCTCCATCACCCTTTCCCTTAGTTGGAATGTGAATGTGGTGGTGAGTCATATTGGACCATGCAAATGAGAACAACAAATGAGAGGTGATTGTTGGAGCAAGAAAAGAAGCCTGTACCTCTGATGATTCCCTGAGAAGAACCATTTTATTATTTCAGACTTTACTTGAGAAATACACTTCTGTCTTGTTTAAACCATTGTTGCTCTGGGTCTCTGTCCCATGCTGCTAAACCTGACTCCTAACTAATGCTTCCCAGATGGCTCAGTGGTAGAGAATTCACCTGCCAATGCAGGAAATGCAAGAGACACGGGTTCAATCCCTGGGTCTGGAGGATTCCCCGGAGAAGATGGCTACTCACTCCAGTATTTTTGCCTGGAAATCCTGTGGACAGAGGAGCCTGGCAGGTTACAGTCCAGGGGGTTGCAGAGTCAGACACGACTGAGTGACTGAGCGCACAGAGTCCCACTCCACTTAATTCTTGGCTTCCTGTTCTGCTTCTGCCCTCTCACTGCCTCTTTGACTCCCTGCCAGCTTTTGGCTTGTCCCTCCCCACTTGGCCTAACCTGACCTCTCAAGGTAGCTTTGGATCCTTTCTCTGGCATCTGTCCTGACAGGCAACACAGGGGAAAGTGTGGTTAAGGCCAAGCTGGAGTTTTTAGATTCTGTTTGCTCTCTGGTTCTAGCCTCAGCTATGTGGGTGTCAGACACCAGGCACTTAGCGCCTCCTAAGCCCCTACCTTTTCCACCCACCTTTGATTTGAGTCCTTGCCTTATGCCCCTGGTCAGTGGGATGGGAGTACAAAGTTTAAGCAATCTCTCAACCTTTAAAGAGAAGGATGCTCCCCCCACCCCCATGGCTCCATTTCCCTTTCCATTGGTTGGAATGTGAATGTGGTAGTGAATCATGTTGGACCAGACTGTGAGTTCCCCAAGGCCAGGCATTGGACCTGCCTCCTCTTGAAAGATCCCCTAATCACTTGTCCTTAACAGGCCCACACCAATGCGTGGATTCTCATCATAGGATTCCTAGAGCAGAACACTGAGCCCTGGGCGGTGCAGACAACTGTGTGCTTGTTACTAGCCTTGCCCAGTTACTGAAGCCTTCCCAGCTGGAAGAGACAAGGATCAATAAATCCATTCACCAACTGCTTCTCAGTTGGGGTTCTTCCCAGAAGTTCTCCTCTCCACACAATGAAAGAGAGGGTTTAGCCTGACTCTACACCCCAGTACTTCGTCCTCCTGAGACAAGTAATGCTCACTGACTGTTGACCTTTAAGTGTTAAGCCACAAACCCAGAGCAGGCTAAATTTTAGTCACTGAATTGAGAAGAAAGGATTGGTCTGTACTGTACTTCCCATAAAACCTAAAAATAACTTCTTCCCACAGGCCTGAAAGGGGAAAATGACTGGGAAATACAGTAGAACCCCTTAATTAAGTAGCTGATGACACTACACCTTCTGTACGAGAATTTCCAGGGTTGAGGGAGCTAGAAGACACATTCCTGTGTGCCAAGAGCATTGAGTCCCCGAGGATTAGAGCAAATCTGGGGGAAAGGAGGCACACTGTTTTACCATGTTCACTCTCAGTGAATAGTACGGAGAAGGTTCTGTGGGGAAGTTGGACACCGTTGGTTGTAGAAGACAGAGCTCCAGCTTAGGAATGAGAAAACTCCTAGGTACCAGCTCTGCCACTTCCTGCTTCCCCCAGTGACTGATTTGAACAAGTCCCTGAAGCTTTCTGGACTCACATTCTCTGATGGGAAGAGTGGACAAGATGCTTTCCAAATCCCTCCCTGCCACAGCGTCCTAGGAATCTGGTTGTTCTGCTGGTCATCTGCTTCATGTTAACAGCCTCCTTCAGCTCCTGTCTGCCTCCAATCCACCTGGCCACCCACACACACTCATGGCTTTCCTCACCCCACCCTGCTGTCTGCTCCTTGCGACACTGGACTAGAAACAGGCACAATCCAAGTTTTCCATAAACACAGACTCCTGTGAACACCAAACAGAGAGGGACTAGGGGTGGGGGGCAGTGCACCCAACTCCTTGGATGACTCAGGTGTTTAGTTACTGACTGCCTGCTCTGGTACAGCCAGGGGCAGAAAGGAAGCAGGAAGGGGCACCTTGGAGCCATTCTTACATGTCAGTGATTTCTTTAGGGATCTGACTTAGTTTTACTTTTCCTTTTCCAGCCAGTTCCAAAGTCTTGCCACACTGCTCATCATCTCATTCACTCATCAATATGTACATTCTTTCAAGTCTCTCTTTTTCCCTAACCAGAAGCTACAACTGGCTTCCAAAGGTTTTGTTGTTCAGTTGCCAAGTCATGTTTGACTCTTTGTGACCCCAGGGACTGCAGCACACCAGGCTCTCCTGGACTCCACTATCTCTCAGAGTTTGCTCAAATTCATGTCCATTGAATCAGTGATGCTATCTAACCATATTATCCTCTGCTCACACCCCTGTTCTCCTCCTGCCTTCAATCTTTCCCAGCATCAGGGTCTTTTCCAATGAGTCAGCTCTTCACATCAGGTGGTCAAAGTATTGGAACTTCAGCTTCAACATCAGTCCTTCCAATGAACATTCAGGGTTGATTTCCTTTAGGATTGACTGGTTTGATCCATGCTGTCCAAAGGACTCTCAAGAGTCTTCTCTAGCATCACAATTCAAAAGAATCAATTCTTTGGTGCTTGGCCTTCTTTATGGTCCAACTCTAACATCCATACATGACTACTGGAAAAACCATAGCCTTGACTATATGGACCTTTGTCAGCAAAGTGATGTCTGCTTTTTAAAACATTGTCTAGGTCGGTCATAGCTTTCCTTCCAAGGAGCAAGCGTCTTTTTAATTTCATGGCTGCAGTCCCCATCCACAGTGATTTTGAAGCCCCCCAAAATAAAATCTGTCACTGCTTCCACTTTTTCCCCTTCTATTTACCATGAAGTGATGGGACCAGATGCCATGATTTTAGCTCTTTGAATGTTGAGTTTTGAGCCAAGTTTTTCACTCTCCTCTTTCACCTTTGTCAAGCGGCTCTTTAGTTCCTCTTCACTCTCTAGTGTACCAAAATAGTCATATTTGGATCTTGCTCATTGTCTCCCAGCACACTTTCTCAAAAGCTATGTTCTAATGCAACAGCTTGGCCTTATTCAATTAAATTCCTGTTCTCCCATGCAGCAGATGGCAAAAATAATGTATAGCTATTTGTGGTCATAATCTAATGGCCACAATAGTTTATTGCTCCTCTCCTTAATAGGGGAGGCAATTTCCCTATTCCTTTATTTTTTTTTTATTGTGGTAATATACATATAAACATAAAACTGTTTCAACCATTTTAAAACGTACAATTCTGTGGCATTAAGTACATTTGCATTGTTGTGCAATCTTTACCACCATCCATCTCCAGAACTTTCTCATCTTCAATTGAAACACTACACCTTTTAAACACTAACTCCCAATTCCCTCCTCTCTCTAGCTCCTGGCAACCACTATTCTACTTTCTGTTTTTATTAATTTGACTACTGTAGGAAGTTCATATATGTGAACTCACATGGTATTTTTCTTTTTGACTAGCTTATTTCAATTAGCATAAGGTCTTCAAGGTTCATCCATGTTGTAGCAAGTGACAGGATTTACTTGCTTTTTAAAGGCTGAAAAATAATTCCATTGTATTCATATGTCACATTTTTTTGTCCATTCACACTTGCGTTATCCATTAGACAGACATCTTTTGGCTATTGTGAATAAAGCTGCTATGCACATAGGTGTACAAATCTCTGTAGAAGTCTCTGCTTTCAATTCTTTTGGGTATATACCCAAAACTGGAATTGCTGGATCATATGGTAATTTTGTGTTTAATTTTTTTTGAGCATTCACCATTCTGTTTCTCATAGTGGCTGCACCATTTTACATTCCCATCAGCAATACACAGATGTTCCAATTTTTCCATATCCTGTCCAACACTTACTATTTTCTATTTTTTTGGGTCATAGCCATCCTTATGGGTGTGAAATGAAATCTCATTGTGGTTTTGATTTGCATTTTCCTAATGATTAGTGATGTTACACACCTTTTCATGTGTTTATTGGCCATCTTATATCTCCTTTGGAGAAAGGTCCAGTTTCCCATTTTTGGCACTAGAAAGAAAGCCAAGAATAGGGAACTGGGCTGGCCATTAGAAGGACTAACCATCCCAGCTTGTTCAGAACGCTCCCAAACTTTTGTTCTGAAAGTCCTGTGTCCTGGGAAATCTTTCAGTGCTGGGCACACCAGGACAGCTGGTCACTCTGGCTGGCCTTTGATCTATAGAGTGCATTGGAAGCGACAATGTACCGCTTTCAGTCCAGGCCTCAAGGGGCTTTGCTGCTTCCTCCTGTGCTGCTCCTGGACATTCACTGCCTCATAAACAAACCCAAGCTAGACAGTCAGATGATATGAGGCATGTGGCCTGGTCACTTCATAACTCTTGCTAACAGTGTGCTGGCCACCAGACCTCTGAGTGAGGCCATCCTCAGTTATTCAACTGCCAGCCGATTTGCTGGCTGATGGCAGACACGCGGCCCAGCGGAGCTCAGCCAATCTGGCCCAGAGCAGAACAGCCTGGCCAGCCCACAGAGCCGTCATCTCAGTAAGTCACTGTTGCTTTAAGCCACAAGGCTTGGGGATGACTTAAGGTGAGGCTGGGGATGATTTGTTACTCAGTGCAAACTAATTCATACAGTTCCCCATAAAGGTTGCTATGTCCATTGTTTCTCTAAGATCTTCACTGCAGGCAGGACCTTCCATGCCCTCCCAGTGCCCTTAATCTTAGTGAGAAGAGCTTCACCTGCTCTTTTATTGCAGTGTGGCCACTGAACAGCCAAGAGGCTTTCCATTCTCTCTGCCAAAAGTAGACAAAAGCTTTCCCCACTTCCCATCCCTTTGTTCTTCTGCCACCATGCACTTCTCACGGTGCAAAGAGAAATGCGCTCATTAGAGGCTGAAGTGGCCCTAAGGGCCCCTTCTGCATACCACAGCCAGCTACTTCTACTTCTCCTTAAACAGTTTCCATTTTTCTCTCTCTGATCTTTTTCTTCTTGATCACAGTGCCTCTGAAAGAATTCTGACTTGCTTCAAATGCTCTTCCTCCAGTTGGATGAAGTTTCTCTGACTCTACTTCTGTTGTGCTTGCTTGGTTCTCTGGGAAGTCTCAATGTGGGGAGTTGTTTTGACACTGGAGCCTGGTCATTGCCATCCTAGAAGCTGCTGCAGAGCTGTTCAGAGGGCCTCATTCTGGGAACTCGAGGTCAAGTGGGACTAGCCCACTCCTCTAAAGGAGATCTGCTTCTTGCTAGAACTTTCTGGCTCTTAACCCTCTCAGGAAACATCAAACTGTAATTACTAATAATTGCCCAATGATAAGGGCCCAAAACACGCAGGCTGCTTTCTTTTCTCCTCATCAACCCTTGGTGAGCTCCGGCAACTTATAGTAAGAGGGATCAGGTCATGGTGCTACCCCAGCCTTCAAGGCAAGTAGGCAGCTGCTGTAGGTGACAGAATTGTCAGCCTCAGAGTGATGAGAATTCCAATTTCAAGACTCCTCCATAGTCCTGGGTCAATAAAGATCAAACCATAGAAACGTAAAGACTTGAAGGACTTTAGAAATCACCTGGTCCAACACTGCCATTTTACAGACAAGGAAACTGAGGCCCAGACTTGCCCAAGTCTGGAAGTGACTTGTCCAAGGCTATATCCAGCAAGATGGTGGCAAAGCCAGGGCTAGAACCATGGCCTTGGACTTTAAGGCTGGTGCTGTCTCAGCTACTGTTGCTGCTGGCAGATGTAGGCTTTGCTTGGTTTTTGAAAAATGAGTTAGGAGAAGTGAAAGGAAGCCAAGGATTTTCTACAGACCAAACTGTTGGGTAGCAGAAGCAGAGGGTGGAGGGTGCTGCCAAGATGAGAGATCTTACCCCATCCTCTCTTTAAGCTGAGAACATCTACAGGACAGAAACAAAACTGAAATAAAAAGGAGCCAAGCATCTTACCGAAGTCAGCATAGGAACACCTACCAGAGGAGAATGCCTTGTCCTCCCACCTTTCTATTTTATTTAGGAAACACTTTTCTTATGAACTTACAGTTTTTCCACAGGATAACTCCATTGTGTATTAAATATCTGTGTTTCTATTAATTCTCTTTTGACGCTTGACAGGTTTTCACATTGTGCCGTCACTGTAAGGATGCGCCTCTCAAGGTGTTTTTTCTCTAATGTTATTTCACATTCAGGTTTTTTTGTCAATTATAATACTGTGTCCATTATGTGGGTGCATCATAATTTGCTTTCCAGTTTGCCTCAGGTTGAATATTTGTGTCATTTCTCATTCATTAGTATTAATAACACCAATATGGTTATTTCTGTATGAACAATTTTTTATCCCTTTGGGTTTATTTATTTGGAATATGCTTTCCTGGCCAGAATGATTGGATCATGGCTAAGGCTCAGCTCTTGCTATTGCCAGATTACTGTCTAGAAAGATGCAATCAGTTTGTAGGGCCTTCAGCTTCATTTAAATGTGCCATTTCTCTTAGCACAAAACGGGGCCATCGTTGAGTTTTGTCATTTCTATTCATTTTTTTCCATGTCAGTGGGAAAGCTAAACAGTCAGGAATACAGGATATGAATTAAGGGAGAGGATCTGTGAGATGTAGCCAAGAAATGGAATTGGGCAGGAGCTATAACAAATGCTCCAAGTAGGATGAAGTGAATGAGGGTTATTTGTTACAGCCACTTGTCCCTGGGTTTGTGGTAGGCTGATCTAGGTTGAAAATTCATAGTTAGGGTGTACCCCAGTTAAAAAAATGTGTGGTGGAGCATGAAAGCTGTTTCCATCTTTGCATTTCCTTCTCTTTTTTCAGCCAGGCTGTGCATCTTTTTGTGGATAGTTTACTATCTACACTCCTTCTGTGCATTATCTTTGATTCCTTGTCATGAGGACTTTTTTCCTACTTTCACCAGCAAAACTCAGAGCCCTTGGATCATAAAGGAGCATAAGAACCTTTTTGCACTGGCTCTTCCTTGCCCTGGGCCCCCTGGCTCACAAGAAGGCACAGTGGTGTGGCCATTCCTGACAAATGGCTCTTCCTGGCTGTGTTGGATTTAGTCAAGATGATGATAACTGAATGGAGCTCCTCAGAAGCTCCAGGGAGAAAGCGGTTGCTCAGGGAGCACAAGTGGTGGTCCAGCTCCTTGGGCCTGTCTGCTTTTGCTCACCCACGTGCAACATTTTTTAGAGTGGTTTCATACAACCTAATATTCAGAGGTCCCCTCAGGGACTGGTAGGCTAACTTTTGAGACCAAACCAAGAAGTCTGTTGACCACATGACCTGCTCTGAAGCTTACTACATGTGAAAAGTTATACCTAATATTCTTCGGAGAAACCAAACATAGGAAAGTCAGTTTGTGGGATGCAACTGCTCATTTTTTGTAAGAAGCATCTTTGCCTAAGGATGTGGTGAACTCTCAACCCTTTAGAGTTGGGTTATGGATTCTCTAGTCCTAATTAGACATGTAGACAAGCAGAGGCTTTAAGAGGTACAGAGGGGCTTCCTTGATAGCTCAATTGGTAAAGAATTCACCTGCAATACAGGAGACCTGGTTCAGTTCCTGGGTTGGGAAGATCCCCTGGAGAAGGGAAAGGCTATCCACTCCAGTAAGATCCTCAATAACCCTGAACGAAGTCATTGCCATCCTGCTAGACCTGGTCAGCATCTGACTGGTACCAGGGCAGATTGTGTGAGCACAGTCAGCACAGTATCCTCTCCAGTGGGCTACCTATAGGCTGGGCTGTACTCCTTTCTTCCTAAAAGTCTAGAATTGATGGGGTAAGAGGATGGTGGTACAGAATGGATCATCTCATTTTCCACTGGGATAGTTAACTACTTGATCTCTACCACTGAGGAATCTCCTTCTGTGAATATTTACCTATAAGCTGGGTCAATAGATGCTTCCTTAGACAACTGATGCTGGGAGGGATTGGGGGTAGGAGGAGAAGGGGATGACAGAGGATTAGATGGCTGGATGGCATCACCAACTCGATGGATATGAGTTTGAGTAAACTCTGGGAATTGGTAATGGACAGGGAGGCCTGGTGTGCTGCGATTCATGGGGTCGAAAAAAGTCGGACATGACTGAGGACTGAGCTGAACTGAACTCAGACAACTGCACTGAGAATCTTAAAAGGTGGCACAGTCTCCTTCCTTTCCTCACTGATTCTGAAAAAAAAAAAAAAAAAAGCCATCCCCAGTCCTTTTCCTAGCTCCTAGCACTTGAGGCAGGCTAACACTGGATAAAGCCCTCTGATGTCCCTCATTACCAGGACTCCAAAAGTATATTAAAAGGCCTTCAGCCAAACTGCCTTTGTTTAAGACACAGAAGTTGGTCTCTGAAGCAGCTAACAGAGGCTCCAAGTACTAGCCATTACATTTAAAGAAGACCTAAAGGAAATAGGAGGCTAGTTAATGAGCTTCCTTGAGCTCCCATCATACACCCAGAGCAAAAGAAAGAGAAGAGAATGAATAGGAGAGATTAAGGCCTTCTCCCCAGAGTAGCCCTACACATTCCTGTTCTCTAGGCACAGAAGAGCAAAACAGTAAGGCCATTAAACTCCAGCCTTCTGGGGTTCAGCAAAGCTACACGGGTCAAATGAGGGCACTTTCTAGGCCTTCTTGGGCCCCAATCAGGATTTGACCCTTATCCAAAAGGAGCAGATGATGTAGGCCACCCCCTGTCACAGTACAGGATCTAGCATGTGTCCAGGAGAGGTAGACACACTCAGGTTAGGTAGAGAGAGCCACAGGGCCAAGCAATCAGATGGTGGGCCACTCTTGAGCTAAACATGTAGAGCCCCCAAACCAGGATTTTGTAGAGCCCCTTGGGGGAAAAAACACAATCCATACAGATCAGTTGAAAATGCCTATTCTCAAAGACTCTGAACTTAGAAGTAAGAGCTTGACAAACAGGAAGGGGCATGAGCCTCATACAGCAGCAGATGATGAAAACAGCATGAGGGAGAAAGGAAAGATGCAGACTCCCAGCAGAATTCGGTCCACATGAAGCAGGTGTACACACTGGACCCAACAGAGGTGATACTCTCGGCCTTAAAGTTTTCGGCAAGGAGAAAACAGAAGTTCACAGCATACCCTCAGCTCCATCCAAGAGCATGTCTACATTTGGAAAGCCTTGGCCCTCTCCTTGAACTTGGTTTTCAAGGTTTCAGTGGTGAGTCATCTCATCCCCCATCAGCCCTGACGTGTCTGAACCTGTAAGCACTTCCAGCACTGGAGCACATGTCATCTTCACACCATGGATGACTAACTACAGCCTGCTCACAGTCTCCTCATTATCACAAAACAAAAACGTTACGTGCCTCAAAGCTGAGGTTTGGGTAACAGTGGGTTTGGAGAGCTGAGGAGCAGCAGAGAGACAAGGCAGCAATGAACTAACCTTTTGACAGACTCTTGCAATGCTCAGGAGCACAGGTCAAGCAACCCAGCATCCAGATAGGGCTTTCTCTGGCAGGACAGTATTGTTAATATCATTCATTACTGCCTCTGATTAAGTTCCCAGGCTCATTAAGATTGCTGAGCCTTTGAATGTTTTTCTTGGATCAGATTGGATTCCACTTTGCAGAGAATTGTCAGGGCTTTCTAGCACCCAATGCAGGCCAGATAGCATCTCTTGGCTTGACTTCCTCCTAACATTTCTCCCCTGTGCTTCTGTATGTGCACCACTGATGACGCAAATCCTCATTCCAGCCTGCTGACTAGCAGACCCATTGCTGCCAGATGAACTAAGGGCTTCTAATCTAAATAATCTAATCTAATCTAAACAACATATAAAGTCCAAAACACTTAAGCTAAACTTATTTAAAATTATGCAGATATATGTTAACACTCCAATTAGTCACAGAATCACAGCTAAGCCAACTTTTAAAAAGGAGAGTGAAGAGTGCTCTTACCTTCTCTGACATCAAGACACATTGTAAAGCCATCATGATAAAAACAGTAATTAAAAATGTACAAATAGGCCAACAAAACAGAACAGAGAGCTCAGACACAGACTCATTATATATGTCAGAGTTTAATATAGGACGAAGGTGCTACCACAAATTGGGGAAAGGATAGATTGTTTAGTAAATGCCATTTGGGGAAGTGGCTTACTATATGGAGAAAAATAAGTCTGAGTCTCTACTTAATGCCACATACAAAAGAGGGCCCTGGGTGATATAAAGACATACATGTAAAAAGTTAAAGAAAAGTAGTAGGAAAAAATTAGTAGAATTAAGTGTGGGAAAATATCTTTGTGATTCTGGAGAGCTCTTTTAAGATGAAATTTCAAAAGCATAGCCATAGGCAAAATTTTATGAATTTGATTACATCACAATTAAGGATTTCTAATCAGCAAAAGATTCCATGAACAAAGTTAAAACACTGATTTAAAAAAATGAAGATATGTGTAACATCTAAAACCAATGGGGAATTGCTACAAAGAACATGCAAAGATCTTGAACATTTATGACTGCAGTAGAAAATGGGGAAATGATATAAATAGACATTGTACAGAAGATGAAACTCAAAAGAATTAGCAAGTTGGTGTAGGTCAGTCTTCCTGGAAGCAGATTCTGAGATGGAGAGTTTTGAGCAGGTTTGTTAGGAAGTGGTGAGGGAATGAAGAAAACAGCAGTGGGTGGAACCAAGAATCTGAACTGCAGTTCAGATTAGACTGACCTCATAGAGGAATGTGGAAACTAGGGTCCTGTTCAGAGAGGTCTTGGACTTAGCAAAGGGACCAGGCTTTATCTGTCTTCAATGACTAGTCATTGAATGGATGCCATTCTCAGGGAGAGTTCACAGCCCAAGGTGAAGCAGCTTTCTCTGGCTGAGGATAATTGCTGGGGAGAGTTCATCTGTGAGCCATCAGCAGCCAGCAATTCCGACAGCTGGCTTAACAAGGGCCTTGGTCTTAGGACAGGAATCTTAACAATACACTATATATCCACGACGGCAGATATCAAGGAAGACTCAAAAACATTAGTAATATGAAAAATGCAAATTAAAACATCAAAGAGTTATCACTGCATTCCTTAGCAAAATTTAGAAGGAAGTGTAGTGCCAAGTATTGGCAGGGATATGGGGCGTGACAGCTCTTATGGACTGCTGGTGAGAAGATGAACATCAGAAAAATGCATCAGCAAACATTCTCGGGAATATTCTGGCATTATGAGTCAAATTCAGTGTTGCATACTAGCATTTCCTCCCCTAGTTATATATCCCAAGAAATTCTTACATAATTCCATAAGGAGACTTGTGTGCAAATGCTTTCTGCATGGTTATTTGTGATGGTTGGGGGCTACCTGAGTTTTCACCACTGAGTTGAGAAATCAAATACAGTGAGCACATACCTGGGAATTCTATACAGTAAGATTGTAGCAAATGATCAGATATACACACAGAAACATGGATGGATCTTGAGAACAATGAAAAGAATGGGGCAGGGGAGGAAGAAGAAAAGAGATATAATGAAGGAATATTAACATAAATTAAAAATATTGCAAACCCAGGGAACTGTATTCAATATCTTGTAATAATCTATATTGGAAGAGAACCTGAAAAAGAATAATATGTATGTGTGTATGTGTGTGTAACTGAATCACTTTGCTGTACACCAGAAACTGACACAATATTGTAAATCAACTCTACTTCAAAAAAAAATAATAAGTAAATACTGCAAGCAAATACTGTTTGTATGAAAGCAAGCAAAAGGATACATACTAAATACATAAGAATCACCACAAGTGACAGAGGGGAATGGGATTGTGGGATGGGGAGTTAAAGGAACAAGGAAGTGAATTCTAGAGAGGGGTCTTCCCAGGACCAATGATCTAGGCTGGCTCCATGGCTCCATGAAACAAGAGTCAGATTAATTCAACTCTCTACATCTGCTTTTTAAAACAAGCGGCGGCAGCAACCACCACTTGAGCCCTGGAAAAGCAAGCTCCTGTTCTCCACCTCCGCTTTCTCTGAGATCTCTCCTAAAAGGTCACAGGCTGAGTCACTGGAAAACCGAAGGGCCTGCTACACACTGCTGTCTGCTCTTACCTGCAAATGAAATGACAGCCACCTCCTATCTTCAGCGGGATGAAAAGGTTGGCACCTGGATAAAGGTTCACGCATCTCCCAGGCAGAAAAGGACTCTTTGTTCAGAGGATGCTTTTCATTGTCTAAACCTTGAACTTTCCCACCTGTGATTCCAATCAAAGTCATCACCTTAACCGAAATGCAATAGGCAAAACAGCCACTTCCCCACTTTGATCAGGACTGGTATGAAAGATAGAGGAAACACAACCAATTTGGAGTGTTGTCTTAGATCTTGCCCACCTCCAAGAGGGCCCCGAACAGAGAGATGATGTCCCACTGGGAAAAGGACTCACTTTGGCTCACTCGTCTGGCAAGCCCTCTCTGCTCATGGGGAATGGGTGAGGTGTGAGCTCCCCTTGTGAAATCTACCCTGCATGACCCATCAGTCCCAGAAAAACTGGAGATCCTGAGAGAAACAGAAAAATAACGAGGCTTATCAGTTGGTCTTGGGTCCCCTTCCCCATGGTGGCTATTCCAAACCCCAGTTGCTGTCCCTGAAGTCCCTAACTCTATATCCCACAAGCGATTGGAGAACAAGTTCAGGTTACCAGTTCAAAGGGAGGAACACAGAGATTAAGATCCAGGGATGCAAAGGAGAGCTGAGCTGGGAAGTGTGAGAGAAGCCCTGCCTCTCAGGCTCAAAAGGTAGAACCAGAATGTAAAGGTGACCCTAAACCCTTTCCACCTCTAGACCCTGACTCTCAGGTTAATCCTTCCTTGCCCAGGGCATGCCTTTTTCAGTTAGCACTATAGAAAAGGTCTCTTCCATCTACCAGCCTTGTGTTCACAGACAAGGCTCTGTAATGAATAGGATCCCTAGGCAAAATGAAAATCCCAGGATACATGGCAAGATAGTTGGTGTGGGTACCATTTTTATCATGTTTTTTTTCTAGGTCCAGAAAGTAAACTTCCATGTCTGCTTCAAGTTTTAATTCAGGAAAGTTCAGAGTAAGATGGACCTTGGTATTTAAAGACTTCTGGGACTTTCCTGGTGGTCCATAGGTTAAGAATCTGTCTTGCAATGCCAAGGATGCACGTTCAATCCCTGGTGGGGAGACTAAGATCCACATGACTCAGAGCTATTGTCATGATATGTCTGCACATCTGTCTTCACCACTGGACTGTTAACTCCTTGAGGACACAGGCTACACTCCACTTCGCTTAGCTTTGTATCCCTAATGGTTAACACAGGGGCTGGCATAGAGGAGGTTTTGCATATTTGCTCAATGAAGTGACTGATAAATGGATGGCTAAATGAATTAATACTAATAATGGCTAATATTAATTAATTAGTAATTAATACTAATAATGGCTAAATGAAATATACTAATATTCCCAGAGGAAAAAAATTTTTTTCCCATTTATTTTTATTAGTTGGAGGCTAATTACTTCACAATATTGTAGAGGTTTTTGCCATACATTGACATGAATCAGCCATGGATTTACATGTGTTCCCCTTCCCGATCCCCCCTCCCGCCTCCCTCTCCATCCCATCCCCCGAGGAAAAAAATTAAGGAAACTACTTTTATTGACCTAAACTGGTGTTAAAGTTTCACCAACGCAAAAAATTGGTGTAGAACTGACAGAAATCTTGGGAGGAAGTGACCATGTCATCCTTGGGTTCTCCAACGTCTTATTTGGCAGCAAATATTTAATGAGCACCTCCTCTGAGATAGATAAACTGCCAGGCTCTAGGACAAGATAGACAACACACAATTCCTATCTTTCAGGAGCTCCCAGAGTAGCTGGTGATGAGTGCTCTGACAATGTACAGAGGCTGCTGTGAGGGGCTGAGGGTGGGGGCAAGAAGGATTCCTGAGAGGGAGGATGCCTGGACTGAAGGCATCAGGAGAGAGAGGTCAGGTCAGGAGCGAGAAGAATGCCATCCTAGACAGGAGGATGCCCAGGCAGAAGCCCAGAGGTGTGAGGGCACAGGAGTTCCAGAGTATTCTGTTTGGGGAGTGGAAGGGAGTAATAGAGATGGAGACAAAGCCTTGCTAAGGAATTGAGATTTTACCTTGAGGGCATGAGGGAGCCCCTGAAAGGATCCTAAAATACCCCGATGATCAGAGTGGCACAGTGGAACATTACTGTTTTGGCGGTATAGAAAATGGATTGGAGGAACAGGACTGCTATAAGAGAGATGAGTTAGGAGACTATTTAGAATATACTCGGAAAGCAGATGGACAGAAGAATAGACATCAAAGACATGAAAGATTAGCTGCCAGAACTCAGTCACCTCATGTGCACACTGGCTCTCAGGCTTCCGGTTCGGATGACCACTTGGTAGAGACACCATCACCCAAGGGGGCAAACAGGCTGAGGAGCAGGCTTGGGAGTAAAGACAATGAGTTCAATGGGGAGTCTGAGGGCCTGGGGGCCATCTAGGCCGATCCTCAAGGAAGGTGAACATGTAAGTCAGGAGCTCAAGGAAGGGAACTGGCCATGATATTGACCAGGGGGAGGCTCCAGGGGGCACAGGCAGAGGGTGAAAGAGCAGAAGTGTGCCAATCACCCAGGGAGAGGGGTGGGGTGTGGGGAGAAAACAGTTATATGAGTCTCAATAATCTTTTGTGTAGATTTCCAAACATTTTAAAGAATCCTCTAGGTGCCTCAGAGTTATTACCCTGTCTCAAAGCAAGTACAGCAATGCATAAGGAAAGCAATTACAGAAAAATAGCAGTAATGAGAGAGGAGCCTGATTTTCAGATGTCCTTTGTGGATAGCAACAAAACGACATGGAAGGACCTTCACGAAAAGAAAGAGGAAGGCATCCGGATGAATGATGTTTTGCTTATCTGAAATGATGCCTGGGGCCTAACCTGCACCCCCCTCCCCACTCCCAGATCCAACATTAAGGAGCGGGCTTCTGAGGAAACTGCCACCTTGCCTCCCTGGCTGCTTCAGCCTTGAAATCTTTGCAAGTTACAGGCATCTCAGACACATGATGGCCCAATCAAGCCACATGCCTGTGTAAAGCTGCTTCCTAGCTGTGAGGAATAAAAATCAATATTTTAAAATCTGAATTATTCAGATGCCGTACCCCGGAGGTGATTCATAACCTGTGGAGCGCCTCAGTAGGAGAACAGTGATGGAGGGTTTGCATGAACGTGGCTGAGCCCGCAGTTTCCCATGCTATCAGTCAGAGGGCTGACAAAAGATTAAATAACAGAATTGTTCTTATAGTGTCCTGAGGAGTGCCCTGAGGAGCTGGGCTGCTCCTGCTAAGAAGCCTAGACTATAATAGTAAGGAGAGAAGTGACTTGCCCTTGTGAAGGAGCAGAGGGTCCCCTAGGCTCTCCAAGGGCTGGTGTCTTCAAGGACTCCTGGGTCCTTTGCACAAGGGAATACAGGTTAAGCTGGGAGACAGAGGATTCTTCCAAGTATTCTCTTTTTAAAATAAAATGTAAGAGCTCCCCAAATCACCATGTCATGTAGGCACTAAACCTACTGCTGGGGCTGGGCAAGGCCTGGACTTGGACTATGTCTGCATTGACCTAGGGGAGGGGGATGAAGATGGAGTGTGAATGGTTTGGTGACAGTTGATCTCACAGAGGGAGAAAGAACCAGAACCTATTCTAGAGAGAGGGAGGCAGAGCATGCTCACTGGTCTAGGAAGGGTAAAGACCTGAGTTTGAGTCCTTGTCTCTACCACAGTGTGACCTTGGATAAGACAGTTACCTTTCTCAGTCTCAGATTCTGTAACACCACAATATATAATCCCCTGCTTACTGGGTTCTTAGGAAGATCAAATAAATATAAGCAGAAACCCCTGCTGTCCCCTCACATTGTGTATTAGTTGGGATATTACTTTGGTTGTTCTAACAGAGGGACCAAAATAACAATGGCTTAAAATGAGATAGGAGTTTATTTCTCTCGTGTAAAACTCCGAACTAAAAAAAAAAAAACAAAAACAAAAACTCCAAACTACTGTGGCCGCTCTGGTCTGAGAGGTCATCAGAGGCCCAGGCACCTTCTATCTGACCACCAAGGGAGTCATCGTTCTTTCCTTACTCCGAGAAAGCTCCCTGCCACTGCCACATCACCAGTAGTAGAAGGGCAGAGGGGCAAAGGAGGGCCAGCCCCTTCCCCAAGGCCAGGACTTTATACACCACCTCTTCTCATTTCCCACTGCCCAGACCATGGTCATGTAGTCACAGTTCAGTTCAGTCACTCAGTCGTGTCTGACTCTTTGCAACCCCATAGACTGCAGCACACTAGGCTTCCCTATCTATCACCAACTCCTGGAGCTTGCTCAAACTCATGTCCATCGAGTTGGTGACGCCATCCAACCATCTCATCCTCTTTGCCCCCTTCTCCTCCTGCCTTCAATCTTTCCCAGCATTGGGGTCTTTTCCAGTGAATCAGTTCTTCACATCAGGTGGCCAGAGTATCATCTGGCTCTAAGAGGGGCTAGGAAGTGTAATTGTTTCCTGGGAAGTCACAGGCTCAACAGAAAATTCTGTGATTACAGAAGCAGAGGAGATAGATATTAAGGGGCAATTCGCAGTCCCTGCCACCCTCACTTTGTCTAACTCCCAGATCTTGCATTTATGTCACTTCCCTCAGGAGGCCTTGCTCGACTCCCCAGGATACTTAGATGTCCCTCCCTTTGCTCCCTTACATCATTTTGGCTTACTGTCAGTTTTTCTGTCTGGAATGTAATCTCCAGGAGTGTGGGCTGTATCGTTCTTCCTCCCTGCCGTCCACAGAGCTAGGCACAGACTGGACTCGAGACACATCTGTGCTAAGGAGGTCTGTCACCACAGGACCTTGGGATGTCCTTGGGGTGGAATTCTGTAGCTTTGAGCCACCAGTGCTCTCCAACCCAGGATATGTTTGGAGTAAAACTGGTACCTCCTGCTGCTTCCCAGGCAATGGGGGGGGGGGGGGGCAAGTCTTTGCCCTAAGGACAGACAGACTTTTCTTTTCACCCCTTAGTCCTCACCTTGTGTTGGTCTTCAGTATTGTGCCCATTCTTCATCAGAGCCCTTGGGTGGGCAACTGAGTCATGATGAACGCTGGCTCTGCAGCGCTGTCTTTCAGATCTGAGAATGAACAGGTGGGGGAAGAGCTTTCCCTAGCACAAAGGCCAGAATGGAGAATGCAGGTGGAGACTTGGTTTTTCATTCCTAGTCTCCACAATGCAGCTCCCAGCCTGAAACCTATACTGTGAAGAGGGGAGGGGACCTTAGAGAGGACATCCTGGGGTAGTCGGCCTGTACCCCTATGGGGAAAAATGGCCCCCCAAAGTCTGGGCCACACGAACCCACAGTTTAGTCCTTGAGCAGCTTCTTGGGTCTCCACTTTAGTGCCCTCCAACTCACACCTGATTTGACATAAACCTCATCATTTTTTTAGAAATCTCTTTCTTCTTAGCTCATTTTCTCTGTTACCAAGATTTCTTTAGGGATCCCAGGAAACATGACTCTGGTTCCCGTGTGGAGGGGAGGCCCCATCCCAGGACTGATCTCCAAACCCCCTGACACATTCTCTTCGTCCTCTATGTCTTTCTTTGATTGGAACTAGAGGACAATCAGGCCTGAGCTCCGAGTGACCAGCCCTTTTTGGCAGTCTGTGGAGCCACTGAGGGACAAGTCACCAGACACCAAGCCCTAGGAGTTGCTGGGTGCTCACATTACACTGATACATATAATGAGCCTATTCAAGAGCCAAGTTCAAATTTCCCTGTTTGTATTTTTCCAGAGAGCTGGGAGAGAGCAGCCATATCCTGCCAGCCACCCCTGGGAACTCGGCCGCCCCTCTCCCCATGGCTGGCATCAAGGGAATCTTTTCCCTCCAGGCTGTGGCCCTGGGCTGAGCTGGGAACAGACAGGACTGCAGTTTCATTCCAGTAGCTGGGTTTTTTCCCCCATAAAATGGCTGTGTCCCTTTAAGTCCCTGCCAGTCTCCTCTCTTGGATAGGCTGTAGGTTAAATAAATCAACTGACCAGACTTTTCTCTCTGGGGGTTCTGGGCTGGAAATTCCTCCTACTTGCTTCAGCTTGTGTGCGGAAACAAAGAGTAGTTAAGAAGGGATTAACTTTTCCCTCTGTTGGTTTCTCTCTTAGAATAATTCCATTTTTAATTCAGGGATTAAGGTTTCTCTTGGAACCCTGCTTCTTTCCTGGTTCTTTACTGACTGTCCACAGAGATACAGAAAGTTTCCCTGCACCCAATGTGGGAGCAAGTGTCTGTCACTTACCTTTACAGTGTAGCTTCTTGCATCCCTGACTCTTGGATTCACGCATTTCTCTCCAGCACAAACCCTGGACTGGCCCTCTGAAACTCCAAGTAACAGTCTATTAATAAAGTTATTTATCTAAGCAGTCTTCTCTTCTGGGAAGAGAATATATTCATCAATTTATATACATAGTATGGTTCACATTAAAATTTGATAGCGAAGGGTGGTGGAGCTTTGGGAGTTGGGATTTCTGGGTTCTCCTCCTGTTGCAGGAAGGGGGACCCCTTCCAGGGCCCGAAACTGGGCTCTGGTCTAACACTCGGAAATGTATTGTCCGAGGAGACACATGTGCTGACAAAGCAAGAGATTTTATTGGGAAAGGGCACCCGGGTGGAGAGCAGGAGGGTGAGGGAACCCAGGAGAACTGCTCTGCCGCATGGCTCGCAGTCTTGGGTTTTATGGTGATGGGATTCGTTTCCGGGTAGTCTTTGGCCAATCATTCTAATTCAGAGTCTTTCCTGGTGGCGCACGCATCGCTCAGCCAAGATGGATGCTAGCAAGAGGGATTCTGGGAAGTGGACAGACACACAGTGTTTCCTTTTGACCTTTCCCGAACTCTTCCAGTTGGTGGTGGCTTATTAGTTCCGTATTCCTTATCAGGATCTCCTGTCATAAAACAACTCATGCAAACGGTTACTATGGTGCCTGGCCAGGGTGGGCGGTTTCAATCAGTGTGTTTCCCCTAACACTCCTACTTCTGGCATTAGCTAGGGTGACCTTGAGAAAGTCATTTCACTTGGCTGAGCCTTATAGACACCTCTGTAACCTAAGAGGTTCTTTCTAGTGCTAATATTCTAGCATCTATAATAACTAATCTTGCAATTCACACGACACTTGATCATCATGAATATGCACAGAGGAAAACTTGACCTGGGGGTCCAAGGTAATTATAATCAGGAGAAGATCCTGAAGCACCTAGCTTTAGCAGCCAGTTACTCCAGACTAGATCTTGCTATATCTATGTTCTTCGTAAAGAAGGATCTAACGGATTAATGGAGACCAGTGGTAACTGGGACCAGGCTCAGAATGGACAGACCAGATGCCTGATATCCCAGGATCCATGCTGCTCCATTCTTATTCCCCAGAAGGGCACCAGGTTTTTCTATAGTCTCATGTTAAGTAGAGGTCTAAACTAGAATCAACTGGTGCCTGGGACAGGGTCAGGATGGGGTGGGGGCAGGGTTCAAGACAGACCATCATAGGCCCTGTCTCTCTGAGGTCTCTGCCAACAGAAGCACCACTCCCAGCAGCCCCCGGACTGTCCCACACCACGCTCACCCCTCCCTGCCTGAAGTGTGGCCTGAAAGGTAGGTTTGGCTGTGCGGAGGACAAGTGATGTTTGTACTAGGCAACAATATCACTCAGCAGCACTGCGTCAGTGACTTCAGCTTTCCAAAAACCTGGAAAGAAAACTGCTCTCCAAACAAACATGAAATATTTGAAAGTTTTCAAAAAGGAGCTGGGTCTGTTTTCCAGAGGAGGGAAGAGGGAGCTGTAAATGTGGTTATTAGAAACAGACCTTTCTTCCATTCTTTAAAGCAATGGAGATGCTATAAGGCTTGCAGATCAGACCTCTTTGTGAGAAGGACCATTTGGGGACACATGAATTTGGCAGACAAATTCAGGGAAGTAGGCTTTGCCTCAGCAGGGAAGTTGCAGACCTGCAGCAGCCAGGATGTCTTTTCTGGAGTGTGGTTGTGCCCAGTAAACAGAGTGGCCTTCAGGATTGGCCCAGGGTGTGTGTTTGGGGGGCAGGAAGTTGGGAAAGAGTGGGTGTGGTGGAGTAGGAAAACATCCTTAAGATGGGTGCTTCAGGTTGTCATGGAATTCTTGAGAAGATGCCACAGTGTGGTCCCAATGTCAGCATGAGGAGGTTGTGTCCTGGGTCTGATCTCAGTTGTTACCCCCACCCCCCACCCCTGGCAGAGTACTACAGTTAGACCCTTGGCTTTCATCCAGGCTCCCTCAATGGAGAGAATGCAGAGTGAATCATGACTACCTCACACAAACAGCCCTGGCTTTGCTAGAAACATGATGGATGTGAAGCTGATTGCTGAAGTGTATTTGGCCAGATTTGTTTATGTTAATTGTTTTATGACCTCCCAAAATCTGGCTAGTCTATGTAGCATTGAAATAGTCTACTTTTCACTATATAGGTATAGTTTCTTGTTGACTTTATCTGACTTAAACTATGACTATGTTAAGTTTTATACAAATATTAAATTGTCAGTCATTACACAAGAGAAACTTTTACTCATTAATTTTGTTTACATTTAAAACAGTGATTCACATCCATGGCTGCACATTGATATAACCAGGGAAACTTTATAAAAATTCCCATGCCTCAGGCCCACCTCCAGAAAAAAAAATCTATTTTAATTGATTTGAAGTGGGGCATGGGCATTGTTTTTTTTTTTTAAAGGTCCCCAGATGATTCTAATTACAGCCAGGATTGCAAAACATTGTTCTGAATGATGCCTGAGAAATGTGCTAATTTAGTCGGGAGAGGGGAAACAGTCAAATGAGATCTAAGCTTGAATTAACTGGCTTGTTTTGTTAGTATTCAGCCCAGTATCTGGATAGGAACAAAGCCAAGATTACAGTGCAGTTATGTAAGGTTTGGAGGGTAAGCCACTTTTCCTAAAACTGACTTATTACTGTATGTATATTTCATCTAGAACAACACTTTGGAAATATTGGGCAGGAAACTCATGTTCTGTGAATAGAGTCCCTTAAGAGTCATTAATACTCCTTCCATGTTCTGAATGGATAGGAGATAATAAATAATTATATTTAAAATAATCTGCACTGAAAATGTTTCTGGTAATACCAGTTCATAATGAGCCAAAGGGCAGATTTATATTGCTTTGAATTTTAAGACATCACTGGTGATTTACAATGACCAGAGGCCCAAATCACCATCTCTTGCCCCTCAGATGAACTTTTGGGCAGTGTGTCTGAAGGTGGAGTGGGGAAAACAATTCAGGTAGAAGAGAATTGAACAAAGGCAAATCACTGAATAAGTGAATTTGAGCTCGTTAGTAGACTGGGACTGATCACCTCTCAGCGGGATAATTCAGGGGTCCCAAATGGTTGGAATCTTTGTTTTCCCTTCTCTGAGAAAGACAGGTCCATTAGCTCTCCTGCTGCCTTAGAGCTTAATTTGTTGTTTTTTTTTTCCCCTGACACTATGGAGGGGATGGTACATTCCAAAAGTTAGAGGATGGCTAAGGGAAATTTACCCTCTTTGTAGGATATCATTAAGCATATGGTGTCTGGGGTATGGGAGGATGGGGAAAACCATTAACAAGCAGGAGACAAGAGAGGAATTAGCTCATAAAAGAGAAGGCTGTTGAGAGCAGCTTGGGCTAGATACAGGAGGAGCTGCCAGGTAGAGACCCAAGCTTGGGAATTAATCAGCTCTTACTGTGTTTTCAAAGAGTTATCAATGTGAGGGTAGAGTTAGGATCTACCCTCAGGAAGGAGATGCATTAAATTTACCGAGGACCAAACCCCCTAAAGCTACAGTACCTGGCACCATTCTCTGGGCAGCGGTAGGGGTTGGGGGGATTGCTGATCCCTGGACAGGGTATCTGGCTGCCCCCCACTGGTGCCTGTGTGTAAGAGTACAAGCTGAAGTACTCAGGGGGTTACCTGATTCCATGTTTGCAGAGGCAAGATGGTGACATTTAAGGCTTAAATAGTGCTCTTTTATAAGTAAATGACTACCTGGAGAGAGGACTAACGAAACCAGGAACTTGACATTTTCTAGCTGATTTTGTATTGAAAGAGCCCCAGATTACCTTTCACTCCCATCAAGCTCTCTGCAACCTCCTGGTAGAAAGGGAATCCCCAGGACCATTGTAGTGCCTGAATGATGCTCAGTCAGCCCATGACTTAGCCTGCTGTCCCTTCCCTAACTCTATGTCTTCCCCTTCTCCAGGTCTGTGTGGGTTAAGAAAGACTTTGATGGAGGTTTTTAGGCTGCGTATAAGCATATTAGAAAGCAGAGATATTACTTTGTCAACAAAGGTCCGTCTAGTCAAGGCTATGGTTTTTCCAGTGATCATGTATGGATGTGAGAGTTGGACTAAAAAGAAAGCTGAGCGCTGAAGGATTGATGCTTTTGAACTATGGTGTTGGAGAAGACTCTTGAGAGTCCCTTGGACTGCAAGACGATCCAACCAGTCCATCCTAAAGGAGATCAGTCCTGAATATTCATTGGAAGGACTGATGTTGAAGCTGAAACTCCAATACTTTGGCCACCTGATGCGAAGAACTGATTCATTTGAAAACACCCAGACGATGGGAAAGATCAAAGATGGGAGGAGAAGGGGGCGACAGAGGATGAGATGGTTGGATGGCATCACCAACTCAATGGACATGAGTTTGAGTAAACTCTGGGAGTTGCTGATGGACAGGGAGGCCTGGTGTGCTGCACTCCGTGGGGTCGCAAAGAGTCAGACATGACTGAGTGACTGAACTGAAGTTAAGTGCGTCTGATTGGCAATGTAAACAACAACAAAAAGATAAAGGAGAAGGAGGCTGCCTAATTGTGGATTGAAGAAGAAATTTAGGAGACTGAATCCTAGGGAGGTCCTGTTTCTCATGCCCTTTGCCTGGTGGATGAAATATAAACACCTAACCTACACTGGAGGTGGAATTCAACTTCTTTACCAAATAATCAAAATATCAGTATTTGTTATACGCAGATAGATCTCTGTCTGCCAGCTTGTCTCCTTCTACAATCCCTGCCTGGCCTAGACAGGGCAAACCACCTCTCCTCTGTGCTCAAAGGAGGAGGTTCAGTGGACAGGTTTAATGGCTGAGTGTCTAGGGACCTTGATCAAGACTCAGGGAAGCTGTCTTTTGTCTGACTCTCTGACCTGGGGCAAGTCCCCTCTCATGGAATGAGAAGATTATCCCAGATGACCTCCCAAGGTCTGTCTGTCATTTTGTAATCTTATACATCTAGCACCATAATCCCAAGGTAGTTCTTATGACTGATAAGATTCCATTGTGTGTGTGTGTGTGTGTGTTGCAACTTCTTTATTTTATTATTTTATTCCTCCAAAGCCCTTTACCATGGTCTGAGGGCCTGAGGACACAGCACAGAACGCACCAGGCCTGCATTCACCCGCCAGCCCTCAGCCCTCTAGGACCCAAGTGAGCTTCAGCTTCAAAAGACTCAGTGTCACACATGCCAGACCACAGCTGCTCAAAATAGGAAAATTCTTGTTAGGAAATGACCACAGCCCCCTGGAACTGTGGAAAACATTGCCTCAGACAAAAAGTACGTTTCCAATGGAAAAAAAATCAGCAGGAGTATTATGTCTGCTAATGCGGTCTGCCCAGGCAGTTCTCAGCAAATCCTGCCTACTCAGGCCCTTGGTTTTAGGGCAGTTCTTTTCCACCCGACACTGGTCCTAATGATAAATGCAGGCTCTCACCTCTTCTGGCCCCAACTGTCTCAAAAATCAGACTTGGAAGTAATTTTCAAATTTATCTTTGGGCTGTCTTTTAAATGCTTCCTCCAGAGGCAAAAATCACAAAATGCTTTCACAAGAATGGGTTTTAGAGATCATCTCATGACCCTAATTTAATCCCCTGTCTGTGGAGAAATACAATGTCCCAGGTAGGGAAGTGTCTTGCTCAAGGTTACATAGATAGGTCAAGGAGAAGAGTCCTAATGCCCACTCCAGGTTCTTTCTATTTCCACATCGCCTCCAGCCACAGGGCCAATTTCTCTGCTTCCTTCTCATATAGCTGTTTCCAAACCAACCAACCTGCCAATCAGGTAACCAACCTTTAAGTGCTTCCTATGAGCCTAGGACTATGAACTCTGTGACAGATTATGTGGTTTTTTTTTTTTTTCTTCATTTATTTTAATTAGCTGAAGGCTAATTACTTTACAATATTGTAGTGGTTTTTGTCATACATTGACATGAATCAGCCATGGATTTACATGTATTCTCCATCCCGATCCCCCCTCCCACCTCCCTCTCCACCCTATTTCTCTGGGTCTTCCCAGTGCACCAGGCCCGAGCACTTGTCTCATGCATCCAGCCTGGGCTGGTGATCTGTTTCACCCTAGATAATACACATGTTTTGATGCTGTTCTCTCGAAACATCTCACCCTCGCCTTCTCCCACAGAGTCCAAAAGTCTGTTCTGTACATCTGTGTCTCTTTTTCTGTTTTGCATATAGGGTTATCATTACCATCTTTCTAAATTCCATATATATGCATTAGTATACTGTAATTGGTCTTTATCTTTCTGGCTTACTTCACTCTGTATAATGGGTTCCAGTTTCATCCATCTCATTAGAACTGATTCAAATGAATTCTTTTTAATGGCTGAGTAATATTCCATGGTGTATATGTACCACAGCTTCCTTACCCATTCGTTTGCTGATGGGCATCTAGGTTGCTTCCATGTCCTGGCTATTATAAACAGTGCTGCGATGAACATTGGGGTGCACGTGTCTCTTTCAGATCTGGTTTCCTCAGTGTGTATGCCCAGAAGTGGGATTGCTGGGTCATATAAAAATATGGAACGCTTCATGAATTTGCATGTCATCCTTGCGCAGGGGCCATGCTAATCTTCTCTGTATCATTCCAATTTTAGTATATGTGCTGCCGAAGCAAGCACCAGATTATGTTTTTACTGTCCCAAAGTGCAACAGTAACACTTACCTTTTGGCATGGAGCAGAGGTGGGCTGCATGGGTGAGTCTTCCTTTCGTCTCTGGAACTGAGAGTTCCACTTTTTCCTTGAAAAACATCTAGAGTTGGAAAGAATTGTGTATTTTTGAGTGGGTCAGATCCCAATTCTGAGGCAGGATGGCTTAGATCTAGGTGGTGCTCCAACCATGCAGGGAGCAGCACCAGCAGAGAGGAGGTACAAGCCAGCACAGGTACAAACCCAGCTGCCCGCCCCGCTCAGCCCGCTCTGTCTGCTGAAGACACACCCCCTCTCTCTGAGGTTTCAAGGCTGGACCAAGTGCAGCCCTTGCCCACCTGATGCTCTTCAGGTTCACTCCCTCCAGACAGCAATAACTCTTTTCCTTCTTAGGCCACCACAGACAAGGACTGAATTTTTTCCTATGTAAATACATTAAATATTTAATATAGCAGATGACATAGACATTTATACATATGTGTATGTAGGGTCAGGCCATTCAAGATGGCTTTTGGTCTTTGTTCACCTGCTGCTTGACCAAGCCCTGCTTTGCTCACATGACCATCCAATCTTCTTAATTATATAGGACTTACTTTGTCCCTGGTAACTAATGAGCCCACCTGACAGCAATTCCACCCTATAAATGGTAGCTCCTTCTCCCCTGATTAGGGAAGACTGCTGCCATGTCCACCCACTCCAGTGTTCTTGCCTGGAGAATCCCAGGGACGAGGGAGCCTTGGTGGGCTGCAGTCTATGGGGTCGCACAGAGTCGGACACGACTGAAGCGACGCTGCAGCAGCAGTAGTTGCCATGTCCTGCCTATCATATGCTGCATATAGTGGGGTGTAGCTCCAGGACACTTTGGTAAGATCCCCTGTCCAATAAACCATTGATGTCTCTGGGCTCTTTCTTTGGTCTCTGGGCAAGGCTGGGCAACTATAAGGTTTGCATTTCTTTGGGGTTCAGCCCAACACTTTATATGTTTACAAATGCTTGCACCATAAAGTGATTTAAGAAAACATTTTTTGAATTACTTATTCAGATATATCTTGGAAGTTCTTTGCTGTTCATCTTACTGCTGTCTAGAAATAGTATGATCTGTTCTTCTTAAATTTGCTGCTACATAGTAGGAAATGATCCCCTCATTAGAAATAATCCACTTTAGAAATAATCCACTTTAAGAGGAAACATTTACTAAAATAGAATTGAAAGTAATACCAGAAATGATAACACTTACAGATTAGAGATTTATAAAATACAATTTAAAACACCTTTGTGGTAGAAAACTTGAAAAATACTTTTTAAGAATCTGCAAGCCTGCCATCTAGCACGGTGTCATCTAATTTGGCTGTGCTAACCATCACATTGCCATGTGAGCACTTGAAATGTGAAAATCTGAATGAGATGTGCTGTTGGTGTAATATAAACCCTGGATTTTGAAGATTTGGTACCAAAAAAGTATAAAATCTCTCATAAATAACTTTGTAAATACTTATGTGCTTGAAATTATAATATTTTGGACATATTAAACAAAAGATCATTAAAATTAATTTCACCTGTTTTTTAATGCAGCTACTAAAAACCTTTATAGTCCAACTCTCACATCCATACATGACCACTGGAAAAACCATAGCCTTGACTAGATGGACCTTTGTTGTCAACGTAATGTCTCTGCTTTTTAATATTCTGTCTAGGTTGGTCATAACTTTCCTTCCAAGGAGTAAGCGTCTTTTAATTTCATGGCTGCAATCACCATCTGCAGTGAT